>NC_000079.6:114882546-115012546 GCF_000001635.26 Mus musculus
GACAGAGACAGAGACAGAGACAGAGAAGGGATAGGTCAAGTCTAAGGATGATATAAGTTACCTGAAGAATTGCACGTGACTTAAAACAGTGATCATAGAGCATTGAACTTATTAAAACTGAATAGAGATGCATGGAAGTCATGGAAAAACAAAAGGGATTTGTGTGACCCATTTTAACTGTTAGTGGCTTACTCCTAGCAGCTGTGCTCATATTTCGTGATCAGTGAGCAAGCCTGGTTTTCCTCCCATAAAACCAGAACACTTTGCCAATCAGGAAAAAGTCATTGTTGCTTCTGGCTAGTACACACACACACACACACACACACACACACACACACACTCACAATAACAATCTTTGATGCCCATGTCTGCACCTTCAGTTGTTTTATCACCACAGAAAACAGCTCATCAAGTGTTAGAGAATTGAGGTTCTTTTTCAGAAGAATTGGAAAAGAGCATTTAAGAAGCTGAAGTTACAATACGCCAATTGCTAATGCCAAAACATTCTTGCTTTAAGCCCAGAACTTAAGAAGGTTCAGAAATATGTGATGAGCGCCAGTCTTTTCCACATAATTCTTCAGAGGAGCTCAAGACTCTGACCTTTTGAATGTTTAAAGAAAGTCTGATCTCTCCTCTCAGATCCCTCCCAGGGACTACTAATTCTCTTATAGATTCTTCTTACATCTAGAATTAAGATCAAACAATTTAAAGTACAGCTATAGTCCATAACTTTCAAGATATTCTTCTGACCTAAGCAGCTGCAAAAATAAGCAAAAACCATGAAATCAACCCTATTATAAAGATCGCCAAGTATATATAACCAAGTACAGAAACTCCTTTCCATAGTCATTTATGCCGTGATAGGACAGACATGATAACCAGTATTTCATTTGCTTAGTGGTAATTAGGTTGTAAGAATGTAAATATCTGTTATTCTAAATGGAAATGATATTAGCTACATGTTTTTTTAAATCCAGTTTTAAAAAAGCAAAACTTCAGGTTAGTCTGTCAGTAGCAAAGACAAACTAGGCTTTTGAGGGCAATGCTTTTTTTGCAGAGCTGTCAAATCTTCCGAATACTGTGACCCTTTAATACAGTTCCGCCCAACCATAAAACTGTTTTTGTTGCTAAAACTGTAATTTTGCTGCTATTATCAATTACAATGTAAATATCTGATATGCAGGATGTCTGATATATGACCCCTGTGAAAAGGGTCGTTCAACCTTTAAGAGGTCACAACCCCACAGTTTGAGAACCTCTGAGCTAGACTATTCTTATATGATGAGCCAGGGGAAATTTAAAATATGATTTTTTTTTACTGATATTCTAACTTTGGGGGCTTGGCATGTGATTTTTTCTCACTGTTTATATAGTCAAATATTTTAAATAATTTCCTATATTAAATCTAAGCTCAGAAATTCTTTTCTTTAGAAAATTTCCTTTCATAACACATTAGGAAATAAGTGAGAGGACCGGCAGATGTATGACATAAGAGACAGTTTCTCACTTCACATAGGATCAGATTAGCCAGAGCTTTGCTTTGAGCCCTGCCCGTGGAACGGAAGGGCCTCGCGCATGCTCCTTGAGGAAGCAAAAAACAAGCTGCGAGGTTTTGATGGTTTCCACACCTACTCAGCACACTTTCCAAGGGCTAAAGACTTCTTCTTACTCTTCCCATCTCATTCAAAACATTCATGGTTTTCGCGAATAATCAAGAAGGCTCTATGCAAACACTGCTGTTTTTCCTTGGATGTCCAAATAGCATAGTTGGTCCACAGGCAACCTTCAGTGATTAAATTTCCCGATTGTATTTGATAAGAAGGATGGCAGGAGGACACTGACCACAAATTCTCTCCTGAGGAGTGAGGATCTGAGAGGACAACACTCACTAGAAAGCCTCCGGTCCCCGGATTCCTGGTGAGGGTCAATCCCAGGCTCATGTTGGTCTTTATCTCGGTAACATTTGAGATGCTTGCTGAATCTTTTGGAGAGAAAGAGATGTTATAAAGTGTCAAATATTTACCATTTACTGAAGGCTATAATAAAGGATCCAGGCACACTCGTGGTTTTACACAGGTTGGAGTATACTATAGCATATCCCGGAACAAGCATTATATAATGCAGAGTGGAGATGTGGATCCTTCAGCCATTCAAGGCTCGAGTTGGTGTGTGAGGCCTTCAGGGCATTTAAATATGTATTTTTAAAAGAACAATGTTCTGATTAAATAAAAATTACATGAGGACACAGGTGTTTTGTCACCTTTCCTCGTGGTTTTGTTTTTTGTTTGTTTTTTAAATCAGGAAAGCAAAACAAAACAAAAAAAAAAAACAAAAAAACAAAAAAACCTCTTAATGATCACCATTTGATAGACTCCGGCTCAAAGGAATAGGAGAATTAAAAATAAAAATTAAAAAAAAAGGACTAGTCAGGTAAAATAATAAATCAATCTGCACCTGCAAACTAAGACACCAACTACTACCTATTTCCTCTCCTTTCTCCTTGGTATTCACTTTACTCTTGTTCTCTAGACTCAGGCAAGCGGTCTGCGCCCGCCACCGCCACTTTCATTATTCCTTAGCTGGGTTGCTTCCCTCACTTCCCCGGGGCAACAGCTCTAAAACTTGTCTCCTTCGACCTTCAATGGAACCCTCATCCTGTCAGTGTCCTGGAGAAGCTGCACACTGTGGTGAGGGCTCACACTCTTTGTGACCTTGGCTCCTCAGCACGATGAGGGTCACTGCTGGAACACTTCCCTCCCTGCTTCCTTTCTGTCTTAGGGAAGGAGACTTCTCTGAAGATTCGCTCTCCCAGGCGCCAGGGAAGCTGCTCTGAGTAGCTTAATGCCGCACTCTCATTGTCTAATACCCATTTCCTCCTTGCCACCATTTGATACTCCGTCGTTTCCTGGAAAGAGTTCTTAATCTCGCTGCCCAATAGAGCTGTTCTCCCACTTCCTGTATTACCTAACTTCTAGAAATGGAGGCCGAATCTCAATGCTCATACTCCTTTCTTTCTGAATTACTTCTTCTTCTTTTGTTTTACCCCCTCACACCCCACTGGACTTAGAACGGTGTTAGTTACAGATGGTTTGGAAGAGTACAGAAAGAAAATAATGGGACTTCTATGTTTATGCTCTTATTTTTATGTAAGAACCTTGTTACTAAGGCAATGTGCCAGGCATGCGTTAGCTTAAAATTAAATATGTGTGTGTGTCTTCTTATCTCCCATGTTTTATTCAAAATACTCTGACTGTTTTGCTCAATATCCAGGTACACATCAACACTGTTGTTTTTCCTCTGCTATCTATACAATATAATTGACCCCAAAGCAAACTCCAATGTTGACATCTCCAGGTTTTCTTTGATAAGAGGAGTGGCGGAAAGACAGCAACCACAATTTCTCTCCAGAGAAATGAGGTTCGGAGAAGAAACTTTACTAGAAAGCTGCTACCTACAATGGGTTGAGATGATACAATAAAAATTGTGGTTAATTTTTTTCCCTGTAGAGCTGAAGATTAAACCCAGGCTCTCACATATTTTGGAATCTACCATTCCGTTATCTCCCCAATTGTTATAGTAAAAATTTTGAATATCAGTTCCATATATGGTGGGTGTCTAGGACTCTGATTAACCACATCCCTTTTATGTCAACTGAAAACTTTTACTTCACACTTCAGTCTCTAGCATTTGCTGTCACTGACCACATGACTCACTCCAAATATGCTTTTTAAGCACCTACTGTGAGCCAGATATGGTGTTACAAATTTCTCATACAGAGATATACAAGGGCACTCCTGCTCTTTCTTTCTAACAGGGGTGTGCCTACACTTGTTCCCATGCATGTATGTTTGTGTTTGTTCAAACGTATTGAAACATTTGGATGCGATCTGGTATCCACATGGTTAAATAAACAAAGACATAAAGCTATCTGCATTTCTTAAGACAAAAATCAGGTTTTGGTTGTTATTGTCTGAGTTTATGACAAACGATATTTTGCTATTTGTAAAGAATCCCGTTGCTAAGTACAACTCACTTTGCAGATTCAGCTTTTCACAGGTGGCAGTGGGTAGGTCCACAGGGCACTTGTACACATCTCCCATTCGGTTCTCAGGGAAGCCACTCCACGGTGAACCAACCAGTAGCCTAGAAGCAGGATGTTCTCATGAGTCACAGCATGGTGTGGACGACTTATTAAAGAGAAAACTGGCAAAGCTTGGCAAGATTCATCCCACTTCATGTTAATTTTATATAAATTCATAGTTCATATGCATTCATTTAAAAGTTGACTTGCTTCCTGTCATCATAGCTGACCAGGACACTTTATGAATGTCTGTGGTATGACTACTTATAGAAAACCCCTAGATGTCTCATTACAGCAGTCAGAGAAGCATAATGCATACCACAGTATGAGCCATACAAGAAATTTCAGGTTTTTACTAGTCAGTCATATTAATACAATAAAAGTGACAGGAAAAATTGATTTTAATAATGTGTTTTTAACTTCACATGATAGAAACTAACATGTAGTCAGCATAAAAATATTCAATAAACTATCTTTAATTTCCCCCTCCAAAGTCTTTAAAATTCAGTGTATATTTTATATTGAGAACCCATATCAACGTGCAAGCAACATTTAAGGACCCACAGGGCTCATGTGGCTACAGACTACGCTATGTGTGGGCACACTGCTGGAGAATGACATCATATTCACTGACACCCAAGAGTGACAACTGACATTTTTAGAGTTCTTTTTATGCCTTTAGTGCTGTCACAGGCTATGTCATGTAGGCAGCAGGTGAGTTATCCAGGTGGCTTTATAGAGAGGATATTTAGCAGAAATATTGAAAACATGCATGCATCTTGCAGATCTCCTTACTGAGATCAATAGTGGGTGTGTATCTCAAATACAGGATGAGTCTGGTATTGACATCCTTCCTCTGGTCAGTTTCGTTTCCTTCTAGAGCCTTTGCTTCTTCTTCCAACCCAAAGACTCATGAGATGTTTATGCTCATCGGGTAGTGAACAGAAAGAGACCATGTGTTCAATCATTTTTCTCTTATGCATGTGTGCTCATATGTGTGCAGATGCATGCATATGCGCACGTGAGTGTGCATGTGGAGACCAGAGGATGACCAGTTTTGAGACAGGGTCTCTTATTGGCAAGGAGGCCCTCTATGAGGCTATGCTGGCTGAGGGAGGCCAGGGAGGCCCTATGTATTCACATTCTCTGCCTTCCTAGCACTGGTAACAAATGGGTTGCCATGGCGAGCATTTTTGCATGGGAGCTGGGACTCAAGGCAATGAGAGAAACATGTTACCAACTTAGCTGTTGCCCAACCCCACCATCTTGATCTTCAGAGGTTGTAGTAGGTTACTGATTGCGTAGCATCCGGTTGCTAAGGAAGTGCATTTGTTTTATCATCAGTTGAGAAGATTATCTATGAAATGTTCCATACCGCTTCTCTGCTAAGTATTTGTCATTATCAATTACACTTGTGCTCCAAGCTAACGTAACGTACTAGATAAAAGTCTAAGACAGATTACTGTCTACTAAACCCAGCATACCTGTTTAACATATATAACCAACAAAACACTTACATGAGAGAGATGAAAGACAAGAATTAATCTCTTCTGTGAAACAAATATTAAAATCGTCAAGGATGCAAAAATAGACAGGAAGGATGAAACAGTTTGTAGTAAAATCATTCTTAGAGAACATTCTGAATATTTTAATTCAATTATGTCTTATTAAGGTCACAACTAAAACTTTTTTGTCCACTTATAAACATATAATTTAGTATCACTTATTAAAATGTTACTTGTACTCAGTGTTTCAATCATATTAAGCACATAGATTAAGGTACTTGAACAGTCAGAAATCTGCATGATGGGTCTAATGTTGTTCCCATATTCACTTTAATGGTGGAGACTGCAGGGAGCATTTGACATGCATGTTTGAGCATATCTTGTGTTCCTCATGACCACTCAGAGGGAAGTAGGAATCTCCTTTGTGAAAACTGTCTCACAATGGCTCAGCCTTCTCCATCTCTAGTAGCCTCTAGTATTCCCTTACAGGGGGTCCACATGCCATTCTTCTAATTTGGGTACACAGACACATCTTAAGGAAGCAGGTAATATGGCCTCTAATTTCCTGTCTAGCCCTATCGCATCCCTGTATTTTCCTGGGATTGAAGAGTCCAGTCTTATGGAACTCAGTTCTCCAGACCAGAGTCTCTTCTGCATCCAGACCTTCATATATGTGACACCAATCCACCAAAGGCAGGTTCTATTAAACAGCTACATAGCCTGGTGGATCATCCTCTTCCTCTCCAAACTCTGAGGACGAAACCCTCCAGTACATATGAAGGTCGATGAAAACATCCTGTGCTTGTAGATCTAAATATTTCTTAAACAAATTAATGGAAAAAATAATAATTTTAATTATTGATCAGAAGAACTGTCTTGGTAAAGGAAAGGTTAATTAATGGTCTATAATTATCTTTTAGCCAAAGAACATATTTTTCTTGTCTAAGTAAAGGTACAATTAAAGATCTTTTCTATACATACACACACACACACACACACACACACACACACACACACATATATATACATATATACATACATATACATATATAAATGTGTATGTGTGTAGATAGATACAATATATGTGTGTGTATGAACTCTATATACATATATATGATATATATACACATATATATATAATATATATATATACATATGTTATATGTATATACATATATCCAGAGCCAAGAGAAAGGAATACATTGTGACTGTTCTGTCAGATATTTCTGATTCAGCGTCTACATCCTACTGTATATTAAAATTATACTTGTAAAAGCATATACATAATGTATTAAATCTAGTATTTGAAAATTTCACGCACATATACAATGTGTGTCTTTACAATATGTCTTGATCTTAACCACCTCCCACTCACTCCCAAGCCAACTCCCTTACTCCCAGTCCATCCTCTCAACTTCCCTTTTCAAATAACCTACTGAGTCCAATTAGAGCTACCCATAAGTACATGGGGGTAGGATCCTTCACTTAGGTTTTGACAAACCTACCAGTAGCCACACCCCTGAAGAATATACTTTTACTTCCCCAACAGCTGTCAGTTTCCCATAACTCTTGACCAAGGCATGAGTTGTCATCTGCCCTTTCTCCATCTATGATGGACTGTTTACTGCCTTGATCTTGTGCAGATAATATGGAGATAGAACACAGCTGCTGGGAGTTGATGTGATCAATAACCATGCAACCCGGGAAGTCGTCATTTCCCAGCTGAACTTCCCCTCCAGTGACTGTTACATTCCATTGCCTCCTCCCCATTCTCCATGGTTTCTTAAGCCTTAGATAGTGAGAAGCTGATATCGATGACCCATGCAAAGCTCAGCGCTCAGTGTGACTTACACTTGGCACTTTCACAAGTCATGAGTCTCCGTCCAAAGAGAAGCTTCCTTGCTCAAGGTTTAAAGCACAAAGAGAACGTCACCCTGGTAAATCTTCGGAGTCACACTTGATTGGACTTAGAATCAATGTGGAATCACACCTCTGGCTTTGTCTGCACAGGTTATTTCCCAGAGGGTTGGCTTGAAAAAGGAAGACCCACCCTAAATGTGGGCATCATAACCCATGGCTAGGGGCTTTGATCCCACAGAAAGGAGAAATGTAGGTGAGTTCTAGAGGTCATGACTCTCTGCTTCTTGACCATAGATGAAATGTGACCAGCTGCCTCATGTTCCTGTCCCCATGCCTTCTTCCCACTGTGAACTAAAGTGAACCATTGTTCCTTAAGATATTCTTGCCAGGGTCACAATATGGAGAACAGTAACTGCTAGAAATATCTTAAGATATCGGTCATAGGATGTGTGCCCCTGGACTTCAGCATTCTGGGAACTCCTGTTAATTCTAATAAATATTATAGTTTAGAGTGGGTGTAAGGTTTCCCAAAAGTTTTCTTACTTGATCTGCAAAACAAATCTGAGATTACACAATTGTCATCTTACAAATGGAAGCACCAAGACAGAGAGATGAGCAAGTCACTTCTTATCAAATGGCCGGTCAGTGTCAACTGTGCCCTCTTTGAAGGCATGGCTTTTACTCTTCAGGCCATCCTCTTTCTTCTTCAGTGCAGGTGGCAATGCAATGTAACAGTCAGTGGAGTGGGGAGTTCAGCTGGGAAGTGATGACTTCTTGGGTTGCATGGTTATTGAACACATCAACTCACAGCAGCTGTGTTCTATCACCACATGATCTGCACAAGATCAAGGCAGTCAACAGTCCATCATGCATGAAGAAAGGGCACATGAAAACCCAGGATGAGGCTGGGAAAACCCTGCCTAAGAGATGGTGTAAGTTCTACAAACCAGATTGAGTAGAAACTGGAAGCAGAGGGCCAGCTCACACTTACTGGGACTGGGTGATGACTGTGTTGTATTAAAGGGAGCCAGGATTGTGACACCTGACGTGGTCATCCCTGTGGAACACATGCACACAGCAGGGGCGAGGCCATGTTGTTTGCAATGACTGTCCAGGACAGAGGATGATCAGTAAATACCAGATTAATTCATACAGGTGACTTCTATTAATTTATGTTTCTACACCTCTTCACCAAAGCCTATGAGAGATAGACTGGGAAATTAAAATTTAGCATTACTGAGCTAAAGTATTCTGTTTCTCAGAAACAAGGCACCAGCTCTGTGCTTATCTCCATGAGAAGAAACAAGAGGAACTTGCTGCTTTCTGTCCCACTGGGAACTTTGATGGGCAGCTCGCTCACCTCTCCTCTCTTCTAAGAATTCATAATTAGATACTCTTGAAATTAGAGAGGACTTAAGATGTCATTGTCACCATTGCTACTGGGAAGGTGGCTCTTCTAAGGCAAGCAGACACAAAGAAGGAGAGGCATACTCTCCCTCTATGTGTCCCACTCAATAAGGAGTACATAAAAGCACTAAAAGGTTAAAAAAAAAACCCATAAGCTTATTTTCTTCATCTTTTCTCTTAAAATCCTAACACAACACAGGAGAAAACAATGAGAAACCTCCCATTTGAGGGACACTTGACAAAACACACAGACTCATTCTATAAATATTATAGCACATCAGGTATCCACCTCCAGGCCAACAATCCCAGGGAAACGTCTAGAGCACTGCCACGGCCTTTACTGGTAACATTTTCCCTCTCTGCAGCAGACATCTCTTCACACCAATGGGCTTTCATGGAATCCTGTTCCTGACAGCTCACCCTCACGAGAGGAAGCCGTGAAGTCACCAGAGGCCACTCCTCGGGAATCATGACCTTACACTAACCAGACAGGAAGTTAAGGAGACTGTCACAGTCAACAGTCAACTGTTATGGACATATAGCTGTAACAGGGAGAGGTTCACCAGGACAATTGCTCCAAAGGGAGGGATGTCTTCCACAGGTGAGAAAGCGATGTTGAAATATGGCAGGAGTTCTTTGTAGCTATAGATTTCATTCGCTCTCAATAAGAAAAGAAAAATAAAGTTGTGTGAATAGCCACGAGTGCTGATTATCCAAACTTCACAAAAGCCATGATATAAACTTCTCCTTCCCTACAGTGAAACTGGGAATTCTTCCAAGACTATCTTAACTAACACTTACTGTTCAATTATCTTGTGGGAAAATAGTGATTATGCAGACTCCCGAAACGTAGCCAATTTGCCCACCTCCAGTGGAATTCAAAGTGCTTTGTTTAGTTAGTAAACAGTATTTATGGTGGTGTAGGTCAGACAATTTTAAACCCACAATCCAGGAGCTGCTAAAAATACCCGCCTTTGGTCCCTGGATCTCGACGCTCTCTGGGCTTTCTTCAAGAACAGTAGGGGATTTTTATAGCAATTGACAGTAGACTTGCAGTTAAAACAACATAGTATCAAGAAGTGTTTAATGAATGCATATGGAATGGACATGTTCCACAACTCCAGGAATCACCATTCTTATGTAAACTGTGTGCCCTGGCCTTGTACAGTAGACCACCTGGAAGGTTGTGTATGGTGACAAGACCTACTTTGTTAGTTAGGGGTACTATTGTTGTGATATCATACCATGACCAAAAGCAAGCTGGAAAGGGTTTATTTGGCTTCCACTTCCACTTCCTCACTGGAGGAAGTCAGGATAGGAACTCACACAGGGCAGGAACCTAGAGGCAGGAGCTGATGCAGAGGACATGGAGGGATGCTGCTTCCTGGTTTGCCCCACATTGCTTTCTCAGCCTACGTTTATAGAACCCAGGACCACCAGGCCAGGGATGGCCCTTCATATAATGAGCTGGGCCCTCCCCCATCAATAACTGATTAAGAGAATGCCCTACAGGTTTGCCTACAGCTTGATTTGAAGGAGGCATTTTCTGAGTTGAGGAGCTCTCCTCTGATGACTCTAGCATGTGCCAAGTTGACATGATACGAGCCTTTACACCTATGATGGACCATACGCCATCCTAGGATACCTTAGTGAATAAGTCGCTAAAGAAATACCACTCTCAGATTTTATGTTCTAGGGAGGATATAGATAATAAATCTAGCAAGTGAACCCGAAGATGAGTGAAAGAAAGCTAGGGATGTGAGGTGGAGTGTAAGAAATCTTTATTTGAATGGTTTGAGAAGGGGACACACACACACACACACACACACACACACACACACACACACACACGGTGATATTCAAGACTAAAAGAAAAACAGTCAGGAGATTGGAGATTGGTGAAAGAGTAGCCTGGGGAAGGTGAGGAAAACACAAGTTCAGGGGCTGAGGGAAATGGCAGGGGGTGGAATCAGTTTGGCAAGGGGACCCGATCACTGATAGAATTGTGTTCAATTAGAAAATCCCTGGCTTGTTTGTTTGTTTGTTTGTTTGTTTGTTTGTTTGTTTTTCTTTAAGTAAGAAAGGCCCCCGGGGTTGTTGAGTAGAGTAATTATAATGTGATATGTTTTGGGAACTGTGACAGAAGCTTCATCGAAATGTTTGCATTGGAGCCACGGGGAAGTAGGTCATGTGTTTGGAAGGAGCTTGCAGTCTCCTAGGTAAAAGGGAGCAGAGGCTCATAAAGGCTCAGAGAACAGCAGGTGGTGAACACTGGTCTTATTTAACATAGTTTGTCAAGGTAGGGCCAGCAGGATTTCTTTAGGTTGGCTTTCACAGAAAAATTAAACGGAGGAAGGATGAAAGAGGGAAAGAGGGACCAGAGGGAGGAAGAGAACTAGGAATGACCCTACAAGCTGAGAAGTTAAGTACAATGAACATCATGAAGGTTGCTGTCAGTAGAGGAAGATTCTACAATAAAGAATAGCTCAATAACTGTGTGCAGACACCTTGAGTTGGAGATGTCTTTTAGACCCCAAAGGGGATACCTTAGTTGTGACCAGAAGCCTACTCTATGTAATATCTAAATTAACATTAGGTATGTCAAAGCCCACACTGCATGAATAAGACTATCCTTCTCACCCTAGGCTATTGATAATACAGAGATTCTGGCAAGTTCTAAATAGATCCTTGCTTCTTGCTAGTGAGTGGGAAAGGTGTTTGTGAATAAAGGAAGTCGCCCATGAAATGTTGCCCCTTAGGGAAGGGGTCCAGTATTGCTTTTCCAAGCTCAGTAGTCAAACACCTTGGCCTAAGTTAAAGCAATGTTGTCATGTCAGCCTCCTTATGTGACCACAGACTCTCCAGCTTCCAGACTGTTTCCTGAAGTGGTTAGGTGGAAAAGCTTGCAAGGTCTTTCAATGTCACAGCATCGTCCACCAACCTCACTATTGCTAAGGCATCTTAACACCTGTTCTGTTTCAGAAAATCCTTGGAAATTAATTTTTCATCCTGGAAATAAGAGAGCGAATAGACACGGATTATTGCCTCAACTCATCCTCCATGAAGTTTTCCTGAAGTTAAAACCAAAAGCTGAGATATTCACCATAAAGCATTACGATGCCGCAGATCTCCTCACTTTTACCCATCCAATATGATTTCTAGGATTGCTACACTTCAAATGTCAAATCCCAGTTCTCTCCTGGGTGCTTTGGCAATGTTTTCTTTTTAATTCAGAGATAAACACTGGAATAGCAACAGTATTGTAAACCTACATTATGGTTTATAAAGGATTCATATGCATTTTTTCATGTGGTCCTTATCATTTCCTGTGAAGTATTAGACCTAGTCCTGCTTTTGTAAAAAGACACTAGTTCTAAGTGTCTGTGCTGGTTTGAGTGAGATGCACCCTCTTCACATCCAACTCAGGCATGTAAACAGTTGGTCCACAGTTGGTGGTATTCTTTGGGGGAAATTTAGGATGTGTGGCCTGATTAGAGAAAATATGTCACCAGAGGCAGGCTTGGAGAGTGTATATCCTCACCCTACTTCCTGTTTGCTTTCTCTTCTCTCTGATTCTGATTGTGATATGACCTCTTAGCTTGCTGCCCCTTTTGCTTTGCTGCCCTGTTTTCTCATCATAGACTCTAGCCAGAGCAAACCCTCCATTCCATAGATTGCCTTGGTCATGGTATTTTACCACAGCAACAGAGAAGTAACCAGTTTCTATGACAATCTCTTTTCCTTCCAAATGCCCAATTCTATCATGCTGGGTCCATTTAGAACTCTTTTAGACAAGAACTCAACACTGGCTTATGATAGGGTACCTAAAAATGTGAACAACTACCTCTCGTCTATGCCACTTGGCCCTTCTTACATCTATGTTCTGATGGAGGGAAATGTTTGGATGACTGGGTACCAGAAAGGGATATGTGTAAAAGCTCTTTGCTCTTGTAAATAAACTTTGTTCTGGAGCCAGTAATCAGTATTATCATGGAGGAACCTCTGACAGGAGGTCTTGGGATCATGGATGATTTCCCAAGATATGTTCCAAACACTCTAGAATAGCAGGCATCTTCCAAATATGAGTCACAAATGTGGTATGCATGTGTGTGTGTGTGTGTGTGTGTGTGTGTGTGTGTGTGTGTGTGTATCACAGATTCATGTCCAGAACAGATGATGGAAAAAGCGATTTAAAGCATAGGAAATTCAATAACACACCCGTTTAATGTCTGTTACAAAATTGAATCCCACTTATATAGACCTTTCTATTTAAATTTCTTCCACAGAGACATTTATGGGGGGGGGCTATCACACTTATAGTAAATAAAGACCTTTAATAAGATTTATCTTAACCAAAAAATTAGAATAATAATGTGCCCATACATCAGATGCAGCAGATTTTCTCTCTGATGCTATATTCATTCATAGTTCTTCTCTCTTTATAAGGAAGTAAAACGTACCAGTCCTTGACAAAAGAAGAAAATACATTTCCATGACTGGAAATACTCCTCGTTCTTAGTTAGTCTTCATCTAACCAGTGATTTTAGTTACAGTGCTTCTGAGTCATAGAATGAACTCAGATTGTTCTTGGGGCAAGCCTTCAGATTACACAAAGAAATAGTGCAAATCACAACTAGTTCCAGGAAATGATCTTAAACATGTCTCCGGCCCTTGCAGATTGTTTGTGATAAGGATTGCATCATCTACACTGAACATCCGGTGTAGGAAATTCAGGCTGGAGGCAGGCTGGCTCGCCTCTGCTGCGCTGAAGGAGGAGACGTTACTCTTACCCAGAGGGCTGCACGGCAGCTCTTCTTGGAGGTCACCTTGCTTTTGAAAGGATGCAGCTCATAGGAGACAGTGGGAAAAACTCAAGAAGTAATAAAGAGATGTCATGAGATCATTAAAGTAGGAGTCTAGAGTGTAATAAAAAAAATCCAATAAACAAAACTACTAAAATAGCCAAGATTGCTTCATTGAAATCTAGTAGATCTGGAAGTAAAACATGCCTATATTCTTGGAAATGCAAGACACACCGGACAGCTCAAACTGGACTCTAAAATAACAGTTTAAGAGCACTCGGACTAGAACCTTGAGTGTGTTAGAAGAAAAGAGATGGAGTCACGTGTAAAACAGATCATAAAGAAAGTTCAACTAAGTGGAGGGAAACGGTGGCAAAACCTGCTTCGGCATAAGCAGTGAAAGAGCCATGAGCTAAAGGACGTGCGTGCGTGCGTGCGTGCGTGCGTGCGTGTGTGCGTGTGTGCGTGCGTGCGTACGTGCGTGCACGTGTGCGTGCGCGTGTGATGTGCAGACTCAAGAACAAACACTCACAATTTATTGAAGGAATTCCTAGCAAAAGTTAACTTCATTAGTATCAGAAGGAAAGTTAATGTTGAAACGGTTTGCCCACATCTGCTACTTCCATAACGTCTGGGCAATTGTCATAAATTACAAGTGGAGAAGGGCACAGCGCCAATTGTCAAAACAAACAGGCAGCTCTGGAGCCCAGGGCTCGCGCTTCATTTTTCCTCCTTGGTGTGAAGGCCACTGACCGAGGACTGCCTAGCATTGGCTTGCTGTCCCCTGGGAGACTGACTGGGTCAGGCCAATGACGTAGGCCATGAGGAAATCTTCTATCACTATTGTCCCTGACCTTGGAAAGGAAAGTTGTTCCCTTACTGTTGAGTTAATAGCGGTAGAGGCAGGGAAGCAACAAAAGCACCAGCGATTTAAGGCCTGGCACTGAATGAGCCCTCTTATCTGAGCATTCCCAATCTGCAGATCTTCCTCCTAGACTGTTCCACACTCCAGAGGGCAGGGCCCATGCTCTGGATTTTCTGCACCCCACGTAGGCACAGTGGCCAGTCCATGGTGGATTAGATAATTTTGTCCATGGCTTAGTCTGTTCCATGTCTTTTCTTGGTAGGATTGAGACAGTGAGAGGATTCAGACAGGCTGACAAGCCCACAGTCCTCTCTTCCCTTCTGCTTTTTACCTTCCTAGATTCAGCCCCTTAGACAGACAGGAATCCTCTCTTTTCCTCCCTCTGCTGCAGTATGCCTGTGCAGGCTGATGGGTTTAGATACTGGTTAAAGGGAAAAAAGTGAGATCCTTAGCTAAAAGCTGCACCTTACCAGAAAGGTCCATACTGGTATCCAAGGCACTAACCTAGCCAATTATAGAGCAGAGCCTTGTTTCCCAATAGCCGTTGTCTCCTGCTTACAAGAAATGTTATAGGAAGGCTAAGGCAGGATTTAGATATCTGATTATCTGATATCCCTGGTTTTGACGTCATCAGATCAGCTCAAGAGTATCAATGTAATCTGCTTGTAAAAATACCTTTTAACAGTGTCTTGAATTTGTATATACTGAGAGAAGCCACGGGGATGACTCTCTTTCCCAGGATCCTACTTGTTCTGTCCCTGTCAGTTCTTTATTATTTTAGTCTTATTCAAGGTCCAACTGCCACATAGCCAGTGGATGTGTTCCTCTCCAAACAGCCTTACCATCCCTAATAAAGTCTATTATAGATGGCGGCTTTTTCTCTTAGACATATTTTGCCTCAGAAAAGTTGAAACTGAGTACAAAACAGAACACCCACCTTGAACTCAATGCCACACTGTTATTTGCTAGGCTGTGCCTTTCCAGTAGACAACTGGCATTCCTGAGGAGCTCTGCATTAGCCCCTACATCTCAAGGTTGTCTCAAATAGTTAACTTCATAGGCTAACTGTGGTGAATCACTTGTAAGTAGGCCTTTCACTAAGTCATTCAACAAATGGTTATTCTTTTAAATTTTTTAAGATGTATTTAGCTATGTGTTTATATCTGTGTGCAAATATATGTATATGAATGGAGGTGTCAGATACCCCTGGAGTCGAAATTATATGCCATTGATAATCATCTTATATGGGTACTGGAAACAAAACTCTTCTTCAAGAGCAGTATGCACTCTTAACTTTGGAGGCATTTCTCCATCCCCTCCCCGCCAAATAGTTACAGATTCCTTTGGAAGCATACCCAATCTTGCTGCCTATCAACAACATATCCTATGAACTATATCTCAAAGTCAAAAGTCAGCCTGTATCACCTTTATAGCTTGCTTTCTTCTCTACTATAATCAAAGAAAAGAGTGATCATGGGCAGGACTTCAGTTCTCTCCTGTACTCCAGATGATTACAGTAAGTGCTAGGCTGTGTACTTCTAGCCTGACTCTTCTCCTCTCTCAGACTGACAGACTATTTCAACTGTTGTCTGGAGCTCCTTGCAGCAAAGTTGTCCAGGTTCTTCTCCAGCCCACCAGTCTCCATCACTTAAATCCCAGCTCAATTTTGCCTCCTCTAAGTGCCTTCTGCTATGAGCAATGATAGCAACATTTTGTTTCCTCGTCAGTGAGATAAACAGGTCCCAGTGTAGGAACTACATGGACTTAACATAGTTTTTTTTTTAATTCAATAGATTAGAGAATTAAACATAAGTTCCCAACATGAAGGTTATACATAGTAGTCCCCATGTGAGAAAGTCACATGGAGCCCATGTTATTGTTTAAAAGTATCAAGAAGGTAAGGGTCAGGACCTAAAGCTCCAGGCTGAGCGGACGGAGCTTAAGTCTTTGTGCCACAACAGAGGTGTGGTCCCCAGGGGCTGTCCACACACGGGCATCAGACTGGACGGAGGTGGGACTTTCTTCCCTCAACATGATTTTCCAAGTCATCTGATTCTCTTGAGTTTTTCTATTACTTTTACAGGAAACTCACATTATCAATGAATTGATATCTATATCTATATTTATCTATATATCCAAGCAAAATATATATATATATCCCTGTTTATCCCTGTTTATCAAAAGTAGTCACTTTTCACAAGAGAATAAAGCTCTGGTATGTAAATGTAATCCTTTATATTAAAAGCCTTCAGTATTGTTCTGGCACAGACAGTAAAGCACTGTTTTATGTCAACTTGACACAAGCTAAAGTTATCTGAAAGAAGGGAACCACCATTGAGGAAATGCCTACATAAGATCTAGTTGCAGGGCATTTTCTTAATTGGTGATTGATGGGGAAGGAAGGGTCTAGCCTATTGTGGGTGGTGCCATCCCTGGACTGGTGGTTCTGGGTTCTATAACAAAGCAGGCTAAGCAAGCCATCATGAGCAAGCCAGTAAGCAGTACCCCTTCCTGGCCTTTGCATCACCCTCTGCTTCAGGTTCCTGCCCTGCTTAAATTCCTGCCTGGATTTCCTTTGATGATGAAGTGAGATGTGAAAATAAAAGCTGAGTAAGCCTTCCCTTCCCAGCTTGCTTTTGGTCATGGTGTTTTATCACAGCAATAGTAATCATAACTAAGACAAACACTTCATGGCAGAACACAGCGCTGAAGGAAGGCAATTTTGTATGTTTTCTATGGATAGATCTGACTCTTGCTACCTGGGACACTGAAAGCTGACTCAGAGCAGAGTGGGCAAAGCCCTGCAGAAAGACGATATTTAGGAAGTTGTTCTGCCTTCCAGAAAGGACATCAAAGTAAGGTCAGTGAGACAATTACTTTTAAAGCTTAAGGAAGATTAGTTCAAAGCTTAAGGAATGAAGGCAAAATTCATCTGTCTATTTTTTAATCTACCATGCTAATTATCAACACTGGTAGTAGAATTTTTGGAGAAAATTTTCTATCTGGGCTTTCTCCCTACAAAAAAGTATTACTATGGTATTCCATTAATTATCAGTCCACAGTTATCACTAGTCAAAGGAAATGATTTTAAAAAGAGGAAAAGCAAACAAAAGAACAAAAGAACCAAGTGCACTTTAAGTCCACCCAACACATCTTGGAGAGAGAGGCAAGTAGATACCTAAGGGTTCTGGGCCAGCCAGACTTACCCAGTGAGACTGTCTAAGAACGATTTTAAAGCACTATCTATTAACAGTATATTCATTCACCTGTTTGTATAAACAAATGGATTCGAATATTCCATTTTACACAATATTTTAATTGAAACAGTGAAGAGGAGAACAGTCTTACCAGTTGCCTTGTGGGTTCGTAAGCTGCTGTACTGAATACCCAAACTGTTCACTTGAAGGCCCGGAAAATATTTTCGCTCCTGGGAGGCCAACATTATACGCCAGACAATTCAAAATACCTATTCAAGAATTAAAAACATAGTCCATATTTACAGGTTTTAATGTAAGGGCATAATATATCTGTTAAAGATGAGTTTTTAAAGGCCAACCTTGTTTGACATGATAACTAATCTCTTTATCAGTGATGATAAGAAATAATAGGGACTCCATCTAAAGTACTTATGTGTGCCCTGGCACTGGTCTAGATACTCACATGCACAATTCATTGCCTTCATCTTCCTCAAAGCAACCCCTGGAGACTGTCACCAATGGTACCTTCACTTCACAGAGATTTTTCAGGCTCCAGGCAGGTAGGTCTCTCATGTTGAGTTGTAAGGGAAGGCTCTGGATTTGGTCACGATGCTGGGCTTTTACCTAGTTACTATCTTATAGAGTGGCTTAAATTCTATTTGTCTTTGCTTACAGAGTAAGATTCTAAGCTACTCATGCACGTGGTTTGAAGGGTGCCCTGTTCTTGGCATGGTTTCCATGTGAAATGTGTGCTAAAAACTCCGTGACGAGGAGGGAGGGAAGTCATAGCCCAGGAAATCAGTATCATTTTTCCTTTCAGAAAACGATGCTTTGTAGGACAAAAGGTTAAGGGGATGGTGCATCATTGCTTTAAAAAAAATTCTAGACGAAACTGCCCAAGCCACTTTTGCATTTTGATTTTTCTTCCTTCATGATCAATAAATGCCAACCATGAAAAATAGAACAAAGACCCAAGAAGACAACAGCTTGTGGGCTTTTTTGCTTGTTTGTTTGTTGTTTCTGTTGGCAATGGGGAGAAAATAAATTCTTCTGCACCTACAGCACTAATGCTGGAGGAGTCCTTCACTCTATGGAAGCAGGGCTTTGTAGATTCGGTATGGCTTTACTGTTTATCTTTGCAGAGCCTAGACTCTAAACTTTTCTCACAGCACCTGTACCCTGTGCTTTCACAATTTTACTTTGTGGGCACCCTGCTTCAGCATGGTGATTTAGAAGTCTGTTGTTCTAGGCACAGGGCGTCTGGATGAAATGGCTTGTTTTTATCATTGTGCTTCTGAACTTATGGGAGGGGACTCTACAGTCTTCTCCCAAGGAAAAGTGAAGTCAGCGACAAAGCTTTGGGAACTTGAAGTAGTCAATGTGCCTTTTCAAGTGCCAAAAATACTCTACTGGGCGTTTGCTCACTCAAAAAGGGGGGAAAAAAACAGCCCAGCTCATTATTTCTTAGAAATATAAGCTTGCCAGGACAAAAAGGGCAAATATTAATTTTGAAATACTCTGTGACATAATCTGCAGAGCTCAGCGTTTGCAAAGTTGACCTGTAACTTCTGTCTCTTCATAGCAACCTCTGTTCCTCTTTACTGATGAAATTCAATGCCAAAGAAAATAATAGCAATTTAAGCAGAATACCAAACCTGGCATTCAGGATGCTGGTGTTTCTAATCCATACTTCATCTTCACCCCATGGTGCAGAACTTAGCAAATACTGTTGGAACAGTTATCAGTTTTTATATTATTTAAAGTTTGAAGAGGTAGTGTCAAACTACTGTCACTTCAACATATCCAACACTGGAAAGAATGCATGTGGATATACGATAATGCAACTCCCTCCCACTACTAAACTAAATTTGGCAAATCACGTATTTAAATTAACATGTATTTCTAAGTGACAACTTTGAGTATAAAACAAAAACAAAACAAAACAAAACAAAAAACCTAGGGGAGAGATAGGACAATCTTGAGTACCATTCCTCACATGTAAGTGCAATAGTTTTTTAAATATTTCCTCCCAATATTTTTCTCTTTATAGTATAAGTCATAGACATATCCTGCTATCCACTATCCCACTGGCCATTAGCAGCCATAAAAGCCAGCTACGCATCAATATTCATATCCAGGGAAGGTACAGCAATGACCAAGGCACAAGGACACTATGAGCAAACATTTTCATTTCTAGGAGAACAGTGTTCAAGGTTCAGTGGGATACTCTGTTTTCACAGACTGCAAACTCAGTGCCTAGGCACCCACACTCCCTTGTGTTATATGACTGAACCACAGGAAATGGCTTTTGTATTTTATATTATTTCTTAGGTGATGTAGGCAAACATACTTTGCAAATGTTAAGCGTTTTAATGATTTCTACCCATCTAAAGATTCCTTTTTAGTAAGTGTAGTTAAAGGGGCTAAAGAAATGTCTTAAGCTTTATAAACACTTGCTATTCTTGCAGAGACCTGGATTTTTTTCCAACACTCACATATTGTGCCTGAAAACCACCTATAACTCCAGTCCCAGGAGATCTGACATATTTTTTCTGTCCTCTACAGGAACACACAGCTACCAACCTGCACCCCAATCCACACATGCTTAGGCACACACATTACTGAAATTTTAAAAAAAAATCATCATCAAAACTAAAGTGTCCAAAATGTCCAAAATAAAGGGTTTGAGAATGTAAACTTTAGCACATTAAGTAATGGATTTTGACACTGCTGTTTCAAAACAGAAATCATGAAGACGATAGGATAGAGTGGAAATGTTCAGTGAAAAATAGTTTAAAATGTTCAATGAAAAGTGTCTTAAAAGTCTACAAAATATTAATATAGCAGGTAATAGAACTGTGAACTAAGTTGCCTGTCTTCTAAGTGGGCTGCAGTGCATTCTAATGTTTTTTGAAATAAGTAAGGGTAAGGTTAAAAACAAGACAGTTATTTCCCTTCCTGCTCTATACCAGCAAAATCACACACATGAAGGGTTTTCCTCAACCTTCACTGTCTCATCTGATCATTGCGCTATTGTACATATCATAGATAAAATGTAAAGGACAACTCTATGCCACTGAATGACATTGATTCTTCATTCATATCTTAAAAGCCTATGACAACTCTTCAATTCTTTGGAAATCTATGTGATCCTACTCTATGAAAACTTAGTCATATGACTTACTCTAGTCACATCTGTTCACAATACAAAACTGATGGGTTTATTAACACAAATGCTTACAAGAAGACTTCATTATCTCATTTGAACAAGCTTCCTATTTAGCCAACAAACATTTCTCAAAGGTTTACTACACAGTTCATAGCACTCTTAGTATAAGATGGTGTCTTGGTTATTTTTCTATTGCAGTGAAGAGACACTGCGACTAAAGCAACTTATAAAAGGAAGCATTTGATTTTGGGCTTGCATCCACTCTTAAAGGGTGAATCCATGACCATCACATAGGGAAACATGGTGGTGGACAGGCAGGCATGGTGCTGGAGCCATAGCTAAGAACTTACATCTGATCCACACCTCTTAATACTTCTTCCAACAGTCCCACCTACGAAGCCATAAGCCTTCAAATACATGAGCTATTCTCATTTAAACTGCCACAGATGAAGACTGTAAAATACCATCTCTTTTCTAAGTTACTTACAGAAGGGCTGTGCCCTGGACATAAACAACATCCCAAGGGATGCTATGCACACGTGACTCCTCTCTGCTCCTGAAACAGAGCTGCAGCTTTTGCCAACCAGAGCTCTCAGGAGTGTAGAGCTGGGCTTAACCTTCCTAAAACAGTGGTATTCTGCACCCATAGACCTGGAAATCAGGCCTGGCAGCCTGCATATTGTTGGTCCTTCTTTGCAAGAATGGATTAGAGTGAATCTGATAACTCAGTGGTCAGCCCAGAATGTTGTTCTGAGTTATATTTCAAAACTTAGGTAATTGTAGATGAGTCATATAAAGGAACACAGACAGTACTGGGAGTAAGAAAAACAGACTTAACATCTGCTGTGCTGTGTAGTGGCAAGTCTCTTACCTTCTTATAGGCTCATAGTTTTCATCTCTGGACATAGAGACATAGTCTAAGACTTCTTCCAAGTATAGAAATGCTACTAATTGTACTTCCTCATAATACAATGTAATTGGGGATGCTTAATATATGTGAATTGTCTTGTTTGATGTTTTGTGACTCTTGGATAATTGCCTTCTTATTTATATGATTAAATATATTTCAAAGCTGAATTAGCTTAAAGCAAATTTTTGAAAGCTTTTACAGAACAACTTCATTGATTTCCGATATTTTCATGGTTAGTGTTAATTTTCAGCTCAACAGGCTCTGGAGTCGCCTAGGAGAAAGGCGAAGGATTGTTTATTCTCTGGGCATGCCTGTGAGGGGCCATCACGTTTAGATTAATATGGGGAATTGATTAGTTAATGTGGGAAGATTCATTTTAATTGTGGGGGTGGGACTGTTCACTATGCAGTGGGCCCAGACTGTATAGAAAGGAGACAGGGAGTTAGGCACAAGCATTTATCAGTTTCTATTTCCTGAACGTAGATCTGATGTGACCAAGTGCTTCTAGCTCCTGCCACCATGATTAACTGTACCCGCAAACTGGTAACTGGAATAAAGTCGTCCATTCCTTAGTTGTTTCTGTCAGGGTATGGTATGGCAGGAAGAAGAAAAAGAAGTAAGAAGTTAATCCCTAAAGAATAGAGTCATTTTAAACATAGTTTCATGTTTTCCTTTTTATAGATTTAAAAAAAATTGTGTATGTGCATGGAGATCAGAAAAGGCCATTGGATCCCTTGGGGCTGGAGTAATAGGTGGTCATGAACCACCAGACATAGATATTGGTAATGGAACTTCTGCCTTCTACAAGAGCAGCACATGTTATTATATACCATATTAATTTATTTCAGTTACCAGTATACATATGTATATATGTATGTATATATACTGGTAACTGAAATAAAGTCTTCTTTTTTAAGTTGTATTGGGGAAAGAAAATAAGCAGTTAGTCTCTCAAGAATAGAGTCAATTTCAAATAAAGTTTAATGTTTTCTTTCTTAAGGATTTTATAGATAGATATAATTATATATATTTATATTATATATTTTCTTTATATATTTTATATATTTACATTATATATTTTTTACTTAGATTTTTATTAGGTATTTTCTTCATTTACATTTCCAATGCTATTCCAAAAGTCCCCCCATACCCTCTACCCCCACTCCCACTTCTTGTCCCTGGCGTTCCCCTGTACTGAGGCATAAAAAGTTTGCAAGACCGATGGGCCTCTCTTTCCAATGATGGCCGACTAGGCCATCTTCTGATACATATGCAGCTAGAAACACGAGCTCTGGGGGTACTGGTTAGTTCATATTGTTGTTCCACCTATAGGGTTGCAGACCCCTTTAGCACCTTGGGTACTTTCTCTAGCTCCTCCATTGGGGGCCCTATGATCCGACTGTGAGCATCCACTTCTGTGTTTGCTAGGCCCCGGCATAGCCTCACAAGAAACAGCTATATCTGCATCCTTTCAGCAAAATCTTGCTAGTGTATGCAATGGTGTCAGCGTTTGGAAGCTGATTATGGGATGGATCCCCAGGTATGGCAGTCTCTAGATGATCCATCCTTTTGTCTCAGCTCCAAACTTTGTCTCTGTAACTCCTTCCATGGGTGTTTTGCTCCCAGTTCTAAGAAGGGGCACAGTGTAATGCTCAGCATCCTTAATCATCAGGGAAATGCAAATCAAAACAACCCTGAGATTCCACCTCACACCAGTCAGAATGGCTAAGATCAAAAACTCAGGTGACAGCAGATGCTGGCGAGGATGTAGAGAAAGAGGAACACTCTTCCATTTTTGGTGGGATTGCAAGCTTGTACAACCACTCTGGAAATCAGTCTGGAGGTTCCTCAGAAAATTGGACATAGTACTACCGGAGGATCCAGCAATACCTCTCCTGGGCATATATCCAGAAGATGTCCCAACCGGTAAGAAGGTCACATGCTCCACTATGTTCATAGCAGCCTTATTTATAATAGCCAGAAGCTGGAAAGAACCCAGATGCCCCTCAACAGAGGAATGGATGCAGAATATGTAGTATATTTACACAATGGAGTACTACTCAGCTATTAAAAAGAATGAATTTATGAAATTCCTAGGCAAATGGATGGACCTGGAGGGCATCATCCTGAGTGAGGTAACCCAATCACAAAGAACTCACATGATATGTACTCACTGATAAGTGGATATTAGCCCAGAAACTTAGAATACCCAAGATACAAGATACAATCTGCAAAACACATGAAACTCAAGAAGAACAAAGACCAAAATGTGGATACATTATATATTTTATCATATAGATTTTACATAATATATTTATATTTATATACTTACATATTTTAGATGTTACATGTAAATTATACATTTATATATTTATATGTAATATGCAAACTACACACATTACAAATAAATTATTATATATAAATATAAAATGACATATAAGTAAATATATTATATGTAATATATAACATAATATGATATACAAATAATATAATAAACAACCCTTTATTGTTCAAGTACTCTAAAAAATTATTCCATTATATTTTGTTTGTACTCCACTGACAATTTTGTTCAACTCAGAGATGACATTTGGAAATTCTGCTCTTTGACTTTGCATCCAAACTCCCGAGACTGTGTTCTCAGCCTTGGAGACCCTGCCATCTAGAACTGAGTAGGTTGTGTTCCAAGATTCTTCCTTCTCCTGGCTTGCTGGGTTGTGGGCACATCCTCCCTTCCTCCATTACATACCTTGCTCATCTCCCCTTCATGTACGCACCACCACCGCTTTCAATCTTAAAGTTATTTTAAACAATATCATATGTGATATATGTTTTTAAACGTCAGTGCTGGGGATGAAGGGATTCTCTGAGGTTAAGAATTACTATTCTTGCAGAAGACCCAAATTCAGTTCCTGGCATCCATGATAACAACTCACAAACCCCTGCATCTATTGTTCCTGGAAACCTGAGGCCCCTTTCTTGTCTCTGAGGATGCCGGCATGCACATGGTATGCATAAACAGACAAACACATCAACACAGATAAAAACTGTAACATGTCAATGCTATGACTAATTGCTATTTGATGGAGGAACGCTTATATAGCTTATGGAAGAACTATCTTTGTTTAGGAGACTTCCTGATTAACTGCTGAAGAAACAGAAGTTGTAGAATAGTGACAACAGAAGCAGAGCTAGTGGGGAGACAGCCACAGGAGTGTGGAGCCAGTGAGACAGATGCGGAAGAAAGAGAAAGAGCGGCAATGGAGGGAAATGACGGAAATCATATAGGAAGATGGATGTCATACACTGGAGCTCAATGCCATTGCCATTGGCCTGCCTTTTGCCTTACCTGTCTACACACAAAGATCCATGTGAGAGACTGCCTGAGAGGTCAAAGGACTCAAGATTTTAGTCAAGATAAAGCAACTAGCATAGGACTAGTATTGGAGGAGACAGTCTGTCTGGGTCTCTTGTCCTTATGTGCATAGCCTGTGGATATATTCGTTTCCTGTGGCCACAGCAGAAGGTTAACACAAAGCCAGTGGCTTCAAACAACAGAAACGTGTTACATAAAAAGTTGACAGCCAGGGTGTGAGCAGCCTGTGAGCCTTCTTGGGGACTCTGAAGAAAAATCTATTATTTCCTGCCTCTTTAGCTTCTGGGGACTAACTGCACCCTTTGACTGTTGCCTGAATTGTTCTAATCTGCCATAATGTTGCTTAAACTCCTTATTTCTATTGTATCTGCCTTTGCGCCACTTACTGTTGGGCCTGGGCCCTTCCAAGTAAGAAAGGATGCTTTATTTTAAGAGCCATCACTTAATTGCATATGCAGAAGCCTTTTACCAAATAAGGTAGGACTCACTAGTTCTCGTGGTTAGAACTTTGACACATTTATTTTTTTTCAGAAATGACCATTTAGTCTATTACGCTCTCTTGCTTGCCTCCTTGCCAAGTCACACCCATGCTTCATGCAAAAACACCTCACATTTCTCGAAAAAGTTCTCACCCACTCTACACTAACTATAGGCCCCAGATCTCACCTATTACCAACCCATAGTCCCAAATTTATCATCCAAATCAGATATGAGTGATGTTTCCTTGCTCATCCTAATGGTAGCATTTCTACTGGCACAACATCCTTAAAAGCCTTGTAAGCCTGTGATACTCATCACAGCCATCCGTGCCAATAGATAAACAATCATTAAGAGTTCTTTCCTGGGTATCATCTTTTGTGCTGGATAATCTGACTGGAGAGATGGTGGAGGGCTCATGAATTCTACCCTAGTCTGTCTCAGCAAAACTATGTCTAGCCAAACATTGGCCTTCTTGCTAGGCATGCTTTTGTAATGGTGAAATTCATAATATTGCTTTGCTTGGACTGCTATTTCCAAGCCTGGGAGCTCATGCCTCATAGTTCTGAAGGCTGGAAGTCTGACATGGGGGATGGGGGCTGGCATGGCTAGGTTACAGCAAGAGCCCTCTTCTAGCTTTTAGATCGCTGAGTTCTTGTTCTTTCTGGTTCACTGCAGAAAGAGAACAAGCTAGTTGTCTAATCTCTGTGTAAGGATATCAGTTCCTTACATGAGGCCTCCTCCTTATATATATAGGTTATATTATATAACCTATATATCTCCCATAGGCTCACCTTACACCATGCACACCACACCATACACACACACACACACACACACACACACACACACACACACACACACACACACAATCACACATACACATACACATGCACAATCATACACGCATAGTATTTCAATACACAAAACTCAGAGGGACAGAACCACTCTGAAGGTTTTGTTTTGCGATCTGCTGAGGCTCAGGATTCCCTGGCTCATCAAGGATGATGGTTCTCGGTCCTTCTTCAGCTTGTTTCTTCTTTTCGCAGTCGCTACGGTTAGCAAGGACAAGACATTCAACATTTTCCTTAAGAGACAATACAAAGAGCCTCTTGTCAATTAAGACATTTGTCTTAGGTTTTCTATTGTTGTGACAAAACAATTGTCTTAGGATTTTTGTTGCTGGAATAGCCAAAAGCAATTTGGGGAGGAAAGGGTTCATTTTGCTTTTACTCCCATGTCATAGTTCATATGTAAAGGCCGTCAGAACAGAAAACTGGAAGCAGAAGCTAAGTGGGGACTTATTTTTGAGGAGTTTCCATTCAACTTAATAAAATTGGTCCAGTGAGAATATAACACCTTTGGTCTTGTTTTTCACAGGGTGGGGCTTATAGTGAACCCATTGGTAGATACATATATCCCCTCAGGTCAGTGAATAGGCTTGCAAACCCTCATGGTAAAAAAAACATCTTCACAAGTTCATTGCCTCTTTCCTGTAGACAGTGCACTATACACGCAGATGTTCACCTAGCTGCTATGAGACTAGTGGTAGTGGGTGAGGGGAGCCGATGTCAGCGCAGTCAGGCTACTTGCTAACCTCTAAGTGGAAGCATCTTTTCTCTCTGGTTCATAAATATTTGTTTTCAGCGAATGCATAATGTATTGCGCAATTACACTATGATCTCATGAGGGAAATAGCATCACTCTCATGATCAGAAATGAACATCTAAATATATTATCCAAGCTCAGGAAGTGCTATGGGTTTCACTCAATAGTCCTGCAGGGAACCTTTAGCTTCCAATGCGAGTACAATTAAAGACTGACAGGGACTGTCAGGAAGTGGCTCAAATTGAAAGGGGCCATCACAGTGGAACTCTAATTCAGCATGACCAGCGTGACCAGCATCCTCCCAAGATAGAAGATACCAGAGATATCTCTCTCAGTGTGCTTACCTGTGCGTGCGTGTGCATGGGCACACACACACACACACACACACACACACACACACAACACACAAGGGAAGGGCCATGACAAGACAAGAGGAGAGGATGGCCATCTGCAAGAGCCCCACCCACTACAGTACTTGTCCCCAAAGCATTTAGACTGCTGGCCTCTGAACCTATTAGAAAATACATTTCTGTCATTTAAGCCACTTTGTCTTCAGTGTTTGTTAGGTTGTGCTTGCAGATTAGTGAAAGGAAACTAATTCTATCGGAAAATTTCAGTGTTATTGCTCTAGGTTTCAAAGATTCTACCCACATAGGCACACATATAAATATGAAGAAAGATATAAATGTATACCAGATGTTTTACATCATGTCCATTTTTTAAAAACATTCAAAGTGGTGTGTGGGGTGTGTATGTGCACGTGTGAGTGACACTGTGTGTGTGTGTATGTGTGAGTGTGTGTGTTGTGTGTGTGAGTGTGTGTGTGTGAGTGTGTGTATGTGTGTGAGTGTTTGTATGCGTGTGTGTGTGTATGTGTATGTGTGTGAGTGTATGTGAGTGTGTGTATGCGTGTGTGTATGTGTGTGTGTGTGTGAGTGTGTGTATGCGTGTGTGCGTGTATGTGTGTGTGTGTGTGTGTGTGTGTGTGTGTGAGTGACAGTGTGTGTGTGTGTGTGTGTGTTTAGGGGATTAGAGGAGTAGCAAGGAACGAGAAAAGGAGAAGAGAAACTGCATCAAGTCGCAGAGCATGGCTGCATGTGCTAAGGGCTTTTCAAAGCCTTTTCACATTTCAGCAATTCGATTTTGAAAGCAAGAACCATCTCAAAAGTCGTTCTGTAATTGTTTTGTGCATCCATTTACTGTGACTTGGTGCCGTCTAGCAAATCTGATAGATTTTCTTCATTTTCAAAAGGGATGCAGGAGGGCGAGCTACATTTGGCAGACTCTCTGTCTCCTGACAGTTGTGTTGGAGACAGTGGAACAGTCTTATTGTCCTGAGGGTTGCTGGGAGATATCCTTCAAATTCCTTCCTCCAAGTTTGATGTTTGTTTCGACTTCTCCTTAAATGCCTTCTGTGTGGAAGAGAGACCCCTTTCCAGTCTGGTCTCTCTTCTACATCTCTCTACCTCGCGCCCTCATGGCATTAGCCAGATGGGCTTTTACTGAACTTGGTCATTGCAAAGTGCATTTCCCACATCTGCAGGCAGTACATGATGAACTGATCATAATTAAAATGAGCACTACGTGTTAAGTTGCTGTCCACGGGGCACTGCTCTAAAGTCTTTTTAAAAATAATTTTTCATACAATATATTTGATCCTACTTTCCTCTTCCAGTCCTCCTCCCAGGCCCTCCTCACTTCCCCTCCTTCCTAATTCCACACCCTTTCTTTCTCTATAGTCTTTTTTATTTAATTATGTTAAGATCATACTATAATTACATTTCTTTCTCCCCTCTCCTGCAAACCCTGCTATATACCCTTCCTGTTCTTTTTCAAGTTCATGGTCTCTATTTTCCACTAATCTTTATTGCATCAACATATGTATATATATATATATATATATATATATATATATGTGTGTGTGTATATGCATATATATGTGTATATGAATATATGTGTTTATAAGTATAAATACATATTATACATACATACACATACATATTCCTAAAATATCTTCTTCAGTCTGTATAATGTTACACACACTGTGTGTATGAATGTGTGTGTGTGGTGTGTATGTGTATTGTGTGTGTATAGAGTGTGTGTATGTGAGTATGTGGTGTGGTATGATATATGCGTGTGGTATGTGTGTGTATGACTGTGTGAGTGTGTGTGTGTGTGTGTGAGTGTATGTGCATATGTGTGTGTATGACTGTGTTTATGGTGTGTGTGTATGACTGTGAGTGAGTGTGTGTGTGTGTGTGTGTTTTCAGGGCTGACTCTTTGGCACTGGGCAATCAATTGGTGTGCTCTTCTCTGGGAAACCAGTTCTTGCTCTCCCAGCTTCAGTCGCCCATGATTCTTTGTGTGGTTTTGAGGCCTGGTGGACTTCTCTCCATCCACCTTCACCTGCCCATTGCTGTCATCCTTGTTGAGATCACAGTTTGCATGCCAACGATCTGAGCCTTCCTTCACACACCTTTTAGTAACCCCTTCATGAGTCCTCAGTCTCCAATATCATCCCGTGAAGCAGTTCGTTTCCCAGCTGCATGCATACCCATTCTCTACCCCCGGGACAGTGGTTCTCAACCTTCCTGATGTCACGACTCTCTAAACAGTTGCTCATGTTGTGGTAACCCCAAACCATAAGCTTATTTTTATTGATACTTCATAACTGTAATTTTGCTACTACCAGGAATAGAATCGTAAATATCTATATTTCCTGATGGTCTTGGGTGACCCCTGTGAAAGGGTCATTTGACCTCAAAGGGGTCGCAACTCCCAGGTTGAGGACTGGTGCTCTGGGACCTCTCCTCCCACTGACCTCAAGCTCACACAGCTGAGAGCCTGGCTCCCTCACACACCTGGGCTCAAGCTGCTCCCTTGCCTTCTGGGAGCTTTTTCCACAGAGCCGTGTCTTCGCATTCGTTGCCTCTCCACCATTTTCACACACCAACCTGGCAGAGTTTCTCCCCCCATCACCTGTGGTAGACAGACTGTAGTGTTCCCTCTAGTGATCCCCCATCTCCTGAGAAACATGCCTTCAGGTCAAGGTGGGACCTTCAGCTTCACACATATGAAGATTAATAGCAAAAATAGAAGCAGATGTCACAGTTAATACCTGCCATCAATATGAGGAGCAGAAAGGCAATTATTCTTCAGGCAGGCAATCAAGTGAGATCTATCTCTACCCAACACCATGATTACAGCCTTCTACAAAAGTCTGAAAAAGCCCCGGCAAAGCCATGTCCAGACTCTGGCCCTCAGAATCTCAGTAAAGTGCATAATATTGTGGTAATTATCATACCATAGAATAAGTAATACAGAATCTATTCACAACATATTGTCCCATTTGTAGGAAATATTCTCTGCCTTCTTCATTACATTCTATTTATTTATTCATAATCAAGTAAAATTTCTGTGTCATATGCCTTTATTGTCTAACCCATGGAAATGGGAGACACGATGTTTTGCAGGGATAGAAGCTTCTAAAATTTAAGGAAGGGAAGTTCTTCAAGAAAACAAAATAATTTTCCTAGAAAAAAGAATTATAGATAAAACATTTATTTGAAATGAGAAAAGCAACACTAGGGATTTTTTTTTCCACTAACAACAAAATCAACTTGGTCTACAGTAATCTTTTCCCGCAGTTTATGGCTGCACATTTTTTATCATGTCTTCAAATGACAGTTTATATAATAATTGTTTAGAGGCAACAGCATGACTTTTTTTTAAAAGCAGGGTAAAATTATACCATTCAAGTATGTCCCTTCCCTCTGTACATTTTTTAAAAATGTCACATAAAGGTCCAGAATAGTTTCCCAATGGCATAAGAGTTAGGACATTTCAAGACATTTAACGTTTTCTTTTATAGGAATTAATCCATAATTCTGCATCATAAAACTTAACTATCCCCTGGTGGTTGATGTTTTTGTTGTTGAAATATGTTGGAAGGGAGATCATAATTTAACTTTTTTCATATTTAATAAAAATATCAGGCTGTGTGAATGTGTGGGACAGGGTCTGTACAGATATCTCTAAAATTGAAGCTCTGTGTATTTTATACTTAGTCTTCTTTGTTTATAAAAATAAGGACTATGTTTAACTTATTAACTGCCATATGGCCCAATACTTAGAGTAGTCCTCAATCAGTTGTAATTTTTAAATGAAAAAAAAAAGCCAATTATTTTGCCTTTCCTCCAAACAATAAATTGCTTACATAATAGTGGATGGACAAGAAAGACCTTTTTAATTAAAAATGACTCAGCGTTCTGGCTGGTTCAAAACAAGGGCTGGGCATGCAGGGTGCTCAGCTGATTTATAGATAGAGAGATTCATTAACGAGTATGTGCTGCGTACTATTCTGTATAAATAAAATCTAGAAATGCATGCATTAGAAGTATAAACTTCATATCATATGTCCATGCAAATATACATAAGTTTGTTTTCTATTTAGAATTCTATGGAACAGTGGTTCTCAACCTTCCTAAAGCTGTGACCCTTTAATAATCATGGTGTTGTGACCCCCCCAACCATAAAATTATTTTGTTGCTACTTCATAACTATAGCTGTGCTACTGTTATGAATTGTGACATAAATATCTGATGGGCAGACTATCTGATATGCAACCCCCAAAGCGGTAGTGACCCGCAGGTTAAGAATATGCTGTAGCATATCTAACTTTTCTTCTTATGTAGTTTCAGAAGACCCCCCCCAAAAGAAGATTGTTCACATTTGATGGTGGTAGCATGGCAGAATTATGCCATAGGTAAAAGTTAATTTTTTTAAAGTGAAAAATAAAATCCACTAATGGAGCAAAGATGATGGTACACTATGGGATCCAGGAGCTGTGCCTGTGGGGTTTGAGCAGCCTTGTGATCAAGCTTTTTAGCCTATGACAGCTGCTGCTTTCTCACTGTAAACTGGGTCAACACGTGAGTCTCCTGTACATCAGATAATGCACAAGGAACTCTCAACTAAGTGCCTAACGTGTGATACACACCTAGGAAAGCAAGCCAGTTTCTCACTGTTTTTACTCTTGGTATCACTGCGCACGCAGAGGCTAGCACACACTTCTTGGGAAATTTCACAAACCATACTCCTTGGTTGGACACACTCACTTCCCCCCAAGGACAGAAGAGCATATCCTGAACTAATTTGCATTTAATTTTCTAGAACTGCTGCCTCATGAGTGGCCAGATGATATGTGGCTGATATTTTGCTGACACACAGAAGAAGAATACCATAAAACCCAGGAAAATAGTGTCATTCTGTGAACCTTCTCAGGAAGCCACACTGGCAGGAAGTGGGTGATGCAGACCCTACTATGGAATTGAGCAAACAGACTTCAATTCCAAGTGCAGGTAATCATTATCCAGAGTACACATAGCTATCATCGGTAAAGGTCATAGGTCACATAAGATCTACACACACACAACGGCAGGAAGTCCGGTTTTCAGTTGCATTGTCTTCAGGATGAGAAGGGTCACAAGGCAGGTAGACAGTACACTTTCTTCTCACAAACGCAACCAAGTTAAGTTACAGTCTATTGGAGATGAGCATGGGGCATGGACAACTAAGATGTGGAATGCTTGTACAATGCACACACAAAAAGAATACAAGTTACAAGTGGGAAATTATTCCTTCAACTGCTCATGAATGTAGCAGTATAACCTGTTCTTGGCTTTCATCAAGAAAGAAAAATGCACCGGGAGAGTGTCACATCCAATAATCTTAGCATATGAGAGGGAGAGACTGCCTCCGCTCTTCCAGCTCCCCAGTGTTGGACACTCAAGTGAAATATGATAAGCCTACCATTATTTTAATGTTCCCCTACTAAGTAAATGAATGATAATAAAAACTAATGAACAAATAATTCAATAAATAAATTAAGAATAACAGCAACAATAATAATGAATGCCCAGCTATGGATTCACAATATACAAAATATTCACCCCTTTATAAAAATTACACTCAATCCTCCTTGTGAATGAACAACACACAAGACAATGTGCTTGTGATTGATCTAAAGCCACCTACAGTGACAGCCTGGAACTTACTCTTCACAGCTCAGTTCTGTGTGGCCATGACCAGGAAATGCTCTCACCGCAGGCTTCTCTTCTTCAGTGGCTTCCCCTCGGGGGACATTTGGTAACGTCTGATATATTTTTGATTGTCACACTGGGGCTGCTCTATCTAGTGGGTGGAGGCCAGGCACACTACACAGTATCCTGCACTTCTCATTCCCCCCACTCCCACCCCAAGCCCCACCCCCACCCCCAGCCTAGAAGAATCATCAGGCCCCAAATGCCAGCAAAGCTGGTGTCTGAACTGTAGTCTAAACAGTGAGTGAGGTCTCGTAAGCAACGTTAAGTTGTTTACGTTTCATCGGTGAAATATTTTGATACTCATTCATGGGGGGGGGGGGGCAGAGTCTCATCCTCCTTCCCCTGGTGTGAAATGGCACTTGCTCGTTGCTTGGATGAATAGAGGCAGTGGTGTGGTTTCCAAGTCAAAGGCAGTGAAGGCCACAAATTGCTCGCAGCATCTCTTAAAGTCTCTATTACTTTAAATTGTGTGGATACGTGTGCCTCTGTGTAGCTTTATACACATCAGTGAAGGTGTCCTTGGAGGTCAGAGGTATCTGGTGTCCTTGGATTGGGTCTCCAGAGTTACATCTGGTTATGAGCCTGTGAGTCACCCTATGTGGTGGCTGGGAGCCGAATTCAGACCCTCTCTGTGAGCAGAATGTTCTCCACACCACCGACCCATGTCTCCCAACTTCCTTCCCAGTATGTTTCTGAGAGAAGTCACCACACATAAAGGCAGGTTACTTAGTAGGTGCTTTGCCGTAGAGACAAATGGATGCCCCACAGGAAGAGAAAGCTGCTTGTCTTCTGACAGCAGCAAATGGCCAGAATCTCCAGTCAAGACACCCCTTAAAATCCCAAGCCAAGAACTATGAGATAATAAATGATCGTTAAGCTGATAGGACCCTGGCTTTGGGTGACTCTGCACAGTATGGCAAACCAGTGCAACCTATAGACTGTTCACCATAGTGAATCACTGCGGCGAACAGAATCTCTTCCCTCCCTGCTCAAGGTTTCTAAGCCACAAAAGTGTGATGTATCCTCTTTGAGTGACAGCTGTTGGGACTGTGTGTGCCAAAATAGAAGTTTTACTTTCAAGGAAAATTTCAGAGGGCAATCAAGAGGCATCTTGAAAACACATAGAGAACATTGCAGGTTGGACTCCTGTGCGTGTGTGTGTGTGTGTGTGTGTGTGTGTGTGTGTGTGAACTAGATGAGCTTTTGAGATTTCTTTTGGGCCCACATCAGAGGACACTAGCTCTAAGTTCTTTGACCTGAATATATATATATATATATATATATATATATATATATATATATATACATTTTTTTTCACAAAATACACTTCCAAGACTGTAACATAGAGGCAGTGACTCTGTGTGAGTAAAGAGGATGAAGGGACCACTCCATATCTAACCAATTACAAAAGAAGATGAAAAAGATAATGTTGGGGAAGCTGATACATTTCTACATCGCAGATGGCTATGCTGCTGAAAATGGGACAAGAGCTAACACACATACACAGAGACACAGGGAGACACCCTCCCCCCCCCCCATTTCATACCCACATACCACACACATTTCATTACATACATACCACATACACATCCCATACACACACCCTACATACACATACACACACACACACACACCACTGTACACATACATAGATACATCAACACACCACACACACAAACTCACAGATACAGACACGCATATAGACACACATACACACACCACACACACACACACACACACAACACACATGAACAAACACACACCACCTTTGGCAATGTACTGCTGCTTTGGGAAATCATCCAAGAGGAAACAGGAGGAAAAAATGTGTATAATGACTTTATAACTCCATTATACACAGCAGGTTTGAAGGAATTTCCACAGGAAGCAACCTAAATATCCAACAAAGGGACAATAGCTAGCCTGGAGAAGGCAGGATATACTGATTCATAACTGAAGGAAGAATGCTTAACATACAGATTTTTTTTCCTTAAGATGTAGCATTAACTCTTTCACACTTAGCCTTCAATAAAACTTCAGCACTGCGTCTGGAGGCAGTGGTAAAACAGCAAAGTCAGCTAAAAGCCAAAGATACACACACACACACACACACACACACACACACACACACACACACACACACACAGAGGTATGTGTGTGTATGTGTACATTTGTGTATATGTATATATATATACATATATACACATATGCATATTACATATGAAAGAATAGTGTGTACTGTGTATGCTAGGAGAGCTGAGACAAAAAGGCAGAATGCTTCCCTGCTGACTCAGTTGGGAAAATTGCCTGGGGAAACCCAATGTTTTGCTTCCATGTTCCTGTCCTCCTCTACTATTGATTTGGGGGTTCTAAATATAGCAGCTCACCCTCTTCTGTAGTTTCTCTTTCACAGTTTCACATTCCCAATGGGAATTTTTAGAAACAGCGTGTGATTCTTAACTTGCATGCTAGTCTAAGTAGCTCAATGAGTTCTCCTCCTCTGTGCTCCAAAAATATAAATTATCCCTCTCCCCAGCATAGACAAGCTACTTGCCTGCTAGCCACTCTGTTGCCATCTCGTTCGTGTCTTTCATGGTCTTGCAGAGGCTGTGTTCAGGTCACCCTGCAGCCAGATGCCATATCACAGTCTGTTTATTAGTCATCTCACATTGCCCATCACATAGACCTTGCATCATGTCAAAGGAAAAGGTGTAGAGATGCTATAAGATATTTGGGAGACCACGTTCATGCAACCTTAGTATAGCACTGTTATAAAAGTTCCTTTCTATTATTAGGTACTGATCTTAAAGTATTAGTATTTTCTGTGCTCATTTCTTCTCTGTTTGCAAGAAGATATTATTGTCTCAATACATCATGTAGAGGGTGACTTGGAACTCTCTCTCTCTTCCTAAGTGTTGGAGATTTCAGGTGTATACCACCATAGTGGTGCTTAATTTATAAATAAAACCACCATACATATGTATATAGAAGAGAAAACAATACACAAAAGGTTTTGTAATAGCTGTAGTTTCAGATGTCCCTGAGAGGTATTGAAATATGGATGGCAGAAGACACTTTAAAGGAACATCTGGCAAGTTTGCAAATAAAAGATTGTGAGAAACGGAACATCAATTTTATGTGTGGTGACTGATGTCAAAGAAAGAGAGAATGAAAGAAAATGGGGCTGAAGAAATATTTTAATTTCATGAGGAAAAAATAAGGAAAACTATGAAAACGAGACCTCAAGTTAATGAAATGCACGTAAATATAACATGGAAATAGTAAGTGAAACAGAACATTTCTTCTTTGACATAATTTGACATAGCTATAAATTTTATAATCTCCTGATGGGACTGATCAGGAAGAAGAGCAGCAATGAGTAGATACGGCAGATATTACACTAATTAAAAGCCGAGGTGATGAAAGTCATTCCTGTCCACTTAAAAGTTTATGTGAACAAGTTTATAAATAGGAGCAACTTGTAAATATAAGGAGAATAAAATATTTATCCAGCTGGATTTGGCTCTACAGCTCAGCTCTGTGGCCTCCACATTCTGTACCTCACTTCTACAGGTCAACTCAACCCTAGCATTTGATTCAAACCTGTGACCCTGAAGCTTGGTTCTGCAGCAACCTCTTCAGCACTTCTCCAAAAGGGTTCACTACCTAATTGTCTTGGTTAGGGTTTTACTGCTGTGAACAGACACCATGACCAAGGCAAGTCTTATAAAAAACATTTCATTGGGGCTGGCTTACAGGTTCAGAGGTTCAGTCCATTATCATCAAGGTGGGAGCATGGCAGTATCCAGGCAGGCATGGCACTGGCAGAGCTGAGAGTTCTATGTCTTCATCCACAGGCTACTAGTGGAAGACTGACTTCCAGGCAACTAGGGTGAGGATCTTAAGCCCACACCCACAGTGACACACCTACTCCAACCAGGTCACACCTATTCCAACAAGGCCACACCACTCCCTGGCCCAAGAATATACAAACCATCACACTAACCTCCCACGAAGATCCTATGTGTGTATTTGCCAGCGCTTTGTCTCTGACTTCTGTAAGGCATCTTGAATTCTGATGAAGCATCTTTAGCCATACTCTGTAAATTATATGGATATAATTTTCTGTGTAGTATGAAATGTTGTGGAGGTTTAAATGAGACTGGCTCCCATAGGTTCATATATTTGAATGCTTGGTCCTGAGTTGATGGAACTGTTTGGGAAGGATTTGGAGGTGTGGCCTTGTTGCAGAAGGTGTGCCATTGGTGGCGGATTTTGAGGTTTCAAAAGAACATGTAATTCCCAGTGATCTCTCTCATCCTCTCTACTTTGTGCTTGTGGATGAAGATGTAAGCTCTCAGCTATTGCTCTGCTGCCATGCCTGCCTGCCTACAGGTCGCCATGTGCCCTGTCATAACGGTCATACACTCACTGTAAACCCTCAACAAACTCTTCTGTAAGTTGCCTTGGCCGTGGAGTTTTGTCATAGCAAAAGAAAAGTAACTAAGACATTTGAGAGTTGAAGTCAATAATTAAGATTGGAATAATAATAATAATAATGACAACCTTCTTTTTGCTAATAACCAACTAGCCAAACTCCTTATCAAATGACAACCAACAAAATTAACATACTTTATGAATTTATTTTTACTTAAAGTCTGACATAGTGGAAAGAAAAAAAATTATATGGCAAAAGGTAGATAAATATTAAACGTTCTAAAACTAGTTCTAATATCTACATTGTTATTTAAATTTACACACTAAAAATGTAAAGAGAAACAATTTTCCCAGAGCTTCTTATCAAGACGATTAAAAGGTGGCTTGTGTCATGGCTCCACAGTTAAGAACACTTGCTGCTCTTCCAGAGAACCTGAACTCAGTTCCCAGGCTATAAGGTGGATCACAACCCTGGCCTTCAGGGTGTACACACACACACACACACACACACACACACACACACACATTTTAAAAAGAATATGAGAAAAATAAGCTAAATTTACACAACTTTTTTTTTATAGAATTGTGGTCTATGTGCACTTGTCCATGTGTGTCTGCATGCACATGTGTCAGGACACAGTAGGAATGTGGGAGTTGAGGACAACATTCAGAAGTTGGTTTTCTCCTTTCCCCTGAAGACACAGGATCTACCTTGTTGTTTCTGTTGCTCTCTCTATTCCAAGCTAGCCAGCCTTAGAGCTTCCAGAACATTCTGTTTCCCACTTACAATGTCCCAATAGGAGTGCTTGAAGTTACAGCTGCAAGTCACCACATATGGCTTTCTGTGGGTGCTGGGGATGGAACTCAAGATCCTTGGGCAGCAAGTGAGCCATCTTATAAACTCACAGAATTTTATTTTTGAGAGATTCAAAACAGAGGAAATGGATTCCAGTTTATGGCAATAGTTCAGTCTTGACATCAAAATCCGAAAGAGGAGTGCATAAAAATCTAATAGAAGACTAATCTCAATCATGAGCTGTAATCCAAAAACACATTAACAATGCTGATCAGGATGGAGACAGTTCACTAATACAAGGCTTTCCTCATATCTAAAAAGCAAACGGTCTAAATTGCCATGTTAATGGATTTTAGAAGGAAATTTATATTATCACCAAGATGCAGAAATATATTTATAAAATCAAATCATTTGTCAATTTAAATAACTACCTTGGCAAAGTAGCAGGGAAAAAGAATCCAATGATGAAAGAATATGTGTGAATAGCCCACAGTAAACATCACCCTGGACTCTGAGAGGCTGAAATCCTCTCATAGTAAGCAATCTTCTCTTCCCTTTTCTTTTTAATATTTAACACAGTATTTGTAACTTAGTATTTGTTACTGTATTAGAGGCCATGCTTGGCTCAGTATGGCAAGAAAAGGATGATAAAAGGAAAACAAAAACAAGCAAAAAATCCAAACCAACCAACCAACCAACCAAACAAACAAACAAAAAACATTTGGGAATGGAATAATCCATACCTGAACAACTAAAACTAAAGAGAATTACAGGGTGCTAGAATGAAGGAATAAATACACAATAATTTTAGTATATATGTGTATGTGTCTGTGTGTTTGTGTATGTGTTTCTGTGTGTGAGAGAATGTGTGAGCTTGTGTGTGCATGCAGAATGAATAAATGTGGCTAAGACTATTGCTTGCTTGTTTGTTTGTTTTTTTAAACTCCTATTTCATGTACTACAGGAAAATGTAAGTCTATATGAAAATACCAAATAAATATTGTTTAACAGAATGCAGGAGAGTATCTTTATGACCATGAATTAAGGGACCTTCTTCGAAGTTATATTTAAAATAAAATGAAAGCAATCGACACCAAGAATGTCACCAGAACACATAATACACCACTAAGTTCACACCAAGAATGTCACCAGTACACATCACTGAGAATAAAATCCACCAAGTGGAAGACTGTCTTTGGATCACACGTAACTGGGTGATGACATCCTGTACATCAACACAAAGATAGTCAGCTCTACAGTGGTTCTTATATTCATTTGTGTTTCACAAACAGGATGTCAACAAGGCCAGCAGCAATGTCCGCAGGCTAAGACTCTTGGTGCCAAGCCTGGCAACCTGAGTTCCGCACTCAGAACCCACGTGGTGGAAGGAGGGAACTGAACTGACTCCCACAACTCCCCTCTGATTCACTGGTGCCTTGTCATTGGAAAGCTTACAGGTTATCAGCGCTAACAGGGATCAGATGTATCACGTGACAGCAACTGGAAGAATCTACGTGAGACGTGGCACTAAATTACATGAGGGATGGCAATGTGTCCTGAGTACTTCAGTGAAAGAGAATTAGATGAATTGCAAAACAGGAGTCTAGAGCTTGAGGACATCTGAATAGCAGGTGGGGGAAAGGGAGGGGAGGGGAGGAGGGAGGGGAGGGAGGGAGGGAGAGAGAGAGAGAGAGAGAGAGACACGGAGGGAGGAAGGGAGGAACGAAGGGAGGGAGGAAGGAAGGAAGGAAGGAAGGAAGGAAGGAAGGAAGGAAGGAAGGAAGGAAGGAAGGAAAAGAAAGAAAGAGGGAAAGCAAGCAAGCAATCATAGGACTGTATGGCACTAATAGTGTCTTAAGTCCTCAACCCTTTCCCAAACAATACTGTTAAATAATATCCCAATGATACTGTTATAGCCTGATCATTTGGGGACAAACATTAAGCATTGTAGTAATAAAGGAATTCCTATAGTTTAATTACTATGATATTTCCATAGATCTTTTTCAATCCTGTACTATGTTTTCATCAGGACTATATACTACTTTTTTATTCTAAAAGTAAAAAAAAAATCAGGTAAGTCTTATAATTTCCAGGCTAAACTTTTCTTTTGCCTTCATCCCTGCCAGGGAACTACACTAACAAACACCTAGAAAACTGAATCAATTAATGTAAAATATCTGCATCATGCACCAAGCCCTCACAGCGAGATTTAGAAAGGGCTACAAAATTCAAAACAGTCTTTATTCCACCGAGCATCCAAGACGCTCTGGCTTAAAGGACCTGAATGTGACTGGGAAAGAGTCGGATAGAGCTGTCTGGCTGCTCTGGCTAGACTCCAGCTACAGTTCAATCTGCATGGCTACATGGTATCCATGGAAATGTGCTCAGGTCTGCACAAAGACAAACAAAGGCCACCTCTCGGTGAATGACAGCTGCCAGTGTCCAAGGTGGCCACTGGGGCACTGGCTTTCCTCATGCTTTTGAACAAACAACGAAATAATCTCAGACGCTGACAGCACAGCCTCTAATGTGCTTTTATTCGCCTCGCTCTGTTTAAACATTAACTTCATTTTTACACAGACAGCTTCAGGAGTTAAAACTGTCCCCATTCATTGTGAACTAACAGAAGCAAAAAAAGAAAATTGCAGTTGTAGGTTTAGAACATGGTATGATAAGGCAGGAGTCTGCCTACAGCTTCTTTTAACTATTTGGGCCATGCAAGCAGACCAATCTCCAGAGAAAGCTGCAATATACTTAAAATGATTGGCAGCCACAGTATTCTCTGAACTGAAAAGGCTGGAAGAGACTTCAGGTTAAGTGTGTACATCATAGGGGACATACCATTTCTGTGCAGGAACCATCAGGCATAGAATAAACCTTGAATATATGCAATCTGCAGAAATTATAACTCTCACAATACTAACAACAGGGCAGAGGAGATGGCTCTATAGATAAAGTGCAGGGCAGGGGAGATGGCTCTACAGATAAAGTGCCTGCTTCATAAGACAAGGACCTTATTCTGAGTTCCCAGAATACATGTAAAGGGAGCTGGGCATGGTGGTGGACATCTCTATATCCATAACTTAGGTGGAAATGGGAAACAGAGACAGGCAGGCCCCGGGCGGTTGCTGGCTAGGTGCTCTGGTTGAAACAGGAAGCTCCAGATGCGGGAGAGACCTTGTTCAAAAGGTTTCAGGCGGAAAACAATAGCAAAAGACACACAACGCACACGCCAGTCCTCCACACGCATGCCCATAGGCAAGAGCACACATACTTGTCATGTACACACATACGCAAATCACACACACACACACACACACATGTTAAAAAGAAATACCACTTTCCCCTGTCTTCCTCCTTTCCTACCTCTAAGATCCTTTTATAGACACTAAAGCTGTTCCCATTCACTCTTTGGTTCTGGATGTCTGAAACCCACAGATGCCAAAACATGATTTTGGAAAAATTGTACATGTACTCTGCAGGATTCTGAACATAAATTTTGAGATCCAGTTGTCATAGTTTATATCCAAGTGTTTCCATCTTTGCTTAGATCAGTAGATCTCACCCTGTGGGTCATGACCCCTTTGGCAAACCTCTATGTGTAAAAATATTTACAAGTCACAATGGTAGCAAAGTTACAGTGATGAAGTAGCAATGGGAATGATTTTATGGTTGGGGTCACCACAACATGAGGGACTGTACTAAAGGGTCACAGCACTAGGAAGGTTGAGACCCACTGGTTTAGATGCTGAAAGGAACGTTTCCTGTCTTACCACTCTCTCTGTTCTTCTTCCCTTTTCTGCCAAGTGTTCCTCACTGTCTACAGGACATCCAGACACTTACTCCTCACTTCCACTTATCCACTGCAGAGACTGGAGACTGCCATTACCCAGGCAGCCACACTCATGTGACTTCTGCAAAGTTGTCTCCTTTTCCAAGTCCTTCTGTGGTGTCTCACTTCCTACAGATTAGATTTTCTGCTGTGTTTCCAAGTGGCATCATTCTCTCTCTCTCTCTCTCTCTCTCTCTCTCTCTCTCTCTCTCTCTCTCTCTCTCTCTCTCTCTCTCTCTCTCATTTGTTTCTCATTTAACCCTTCAAGGTACTTCCCAAGTCATTGCTCGAGACCTATTCTTCTCTCCTTGCTTAACTCAGCAACACCACGTGCCCGGCTGGGCTGCCTCCAGTTGTGGTACCTCTCATCTCTGTGCACACCTCACTCACTGGACTGATCGCAAGGCCACAACACAACACTGTGGACTAACTAGAGGGTACCCCTAGATGTCATCACCTCAGTTGCACCAAACTGATAATCTCTTTCCTACAACTTGCTTCTTTTAGCACTCCTTGCCTCAATAAATGACTATACATTGCATTCATTTTACGTAACAGAAATCTAAACATCTGCTTTATCCCCCCTCCCCTGAGTGACAAAATTAAGTCCATTACCAAATCCTGTCTTCTTTTCTTCCTTCATAGCATTTACATTTACATTTACATTTCATCTCTCTCTCTCCTGGTGTGGTAAACTAGCACTTAACCTGATTCTCTCCTAGATGCACATGGTGCTGTCTGCCTGGTCTCTATCCCTCTATCCTCCTCCTTGTCCTATGGTGATATGGCAGTGAGCAATTCTGAGCTTATCACTTCCCTGCTTGGATAGCTTCAGGGCCTTCCCCACCCTCAAGGTAAGACACTGAGTCCGCCATAGTTGGAAAGCCTTAAAGCCAGAGGATGGCTTACCTCTCACCTTTCATTCTCTGTCAACACCATGAGCTTGAATGTTCTGTGTCAGTGTTCCTTTGTGATCTAGGAATTAGACATAGGTCCTCCATTGGCAGAAGCTGTGTGTTACCTCTGGGAACAGTGCATCTAGGAACCTTGCTGCATGCTGTATGTTGCCATAATACTGCTTCCATCCAGGTAAAATGTTGGACTAGACTCCATGACCTGCACAGTCCTCCATGGAAGAGCTAAACTCTAATGACCCCTGTCTTCCTGGAGACTTGATTTTTACTGTCCCCATGATATTTCCTTCTCCAAACTCAACATTTTTGTTTGGTAACATTCATGAACCATATGCAAACATGATATTTATCATGCCATAGGAAGACTTTATAATTCTCAACTATATAAAACATAACTAAGTTTTAAATTATATAAACATTTTTAAAGAAATTGAGAGGAAGGTTAGTATTTCCTTTGGATAATTTAGAAACTCAAAGATGATTCCAGGCGCTAATTTTCTCTCCATCTTTCTTCGGTGCTACCTATGGTTTACCTGTTTTTATCTTTCAGTAGCTGGTTGGCATCATGCTTACAAGACTGCTCGGCCTCTCTGAACCTGGTTCCAAATGTGACAAAATCATATTGTCTGAAAAATGAAGATTCTTTTCCTGGAAGCCTCCTAGTAGATTGCCCCATATGCATAATCTCCTCATACCCTCAATCTCCAGCTTGTGCAGAAGAGGGCACTAATTTGATAAATATAAGAGGAATGATGGGTTGAAGCCAGGTATATATATTTTAGGGCCAAGGGAACTTCCTTTCTCCATGTTTGGACTCATATACAGATAGACCTCTCTGTATCATGTGTCATGCTTTCTCTGACTTGATACTGTGTCTGCCACACGCCTTTAGCAAAGGAATCTCTGGTCACATGTTGGCTCATGGAATTTACTGTATGCTGCCGGATTGGCAGAGCTTCTGTGCGTCATCAAAGAGGGACTGGGAATCACTGTCATCTGCAAAATCTATTTTCTCTGGACTTATGGCATCTGTCAGACTCTTAACTATTGTGAGCCATTTTTTTCTCTGCTTGCATGGGAAGGCTTACTCTAGTCATGATAACAACTGGAAGAAACAGACAGCAACTCTTCACAACTCTTCGATTTGCAATTAACAGGAAAACATCCCACGGTTCGTCATCTTTTGCATTGTCCTGAGTCTAAGTATTAAGCTAAGCAGTCTTGGTGGTAAAGACTGAAGCTTGTGACACTGGTGGTTATATTGATATGATGCTGAGATATTTTCAGCCTCTAACATTTCCCCATTATCTCTGAAAGTTTTCAGTTTTTGTATCTTGGCATGTATTATTCTTTTGCTGAGTGTCTAGAATCCCACCGGGAGGAGCTCATCTGTACACAAGCACGCTTCTCCCTCTTCATCTGCCCAGGATGTTAGCACATGAAGGAAGAGAGCATTTGCCACTTAGAAGGAATGTATTGAAACTGATGTGGTCATTGGCTGCCTATCTTGGCAGTCATTTCATAAGACAGGCAACATTGAAATTTTGGAGAATGGGAGGAGACAATGATAGTGTTAATGCACTAGCTTATAAACCCGAATGAACATCTGAGATGCATAAAGATTTCCTTTTTTAATATGGAGTCCTGAGACCAAATCCACACATCTCAAACAGGCTCAGGAGCCAGCACAGAGTCCTATTGAGATGGGTCAGGTGGTACCGCTCAGCAATGGAGGAAGAAAGCTAATTTGTCAAAGGGTAACCTGAAACCACTGAGAAACTGAAGTAAAGAGGAGCCTGGATTGGTTCATAGAATTTAAAGATTACCCCATGCTTTCTTCTTGGGCTACGGAATAAAAACTGTTCTAGTTTATAATTATGTTTGGGGTTGACTCTTCTAGGATTGGAGAACTAGCAGATCACAAAAAGATGAGAGAAAGGGAAGAAAAGTAACAGCCTAGTGAGGCTAGCCAGAAGATAGTCTGGGAACAGTTTAATATAAACTTTGTCCATTGTGCTTAGACATAGGATGGTGCATGTGTGTGTCTAGAAGGTTTGAAACGTGTACATCCCATGCATGTATGGAGTTCCTGTGTGTACTTGTATGTAGGATTGAACAGTAGGGTGGAACGGTTGGTAGAGAAAGCACAGCCAGACAGGAGAGGACTTTTATGAATGCCTAGAAATGTGGACTTTACCCTATATTAGATGTGGCAGGAAACAGCAAGTGTTTGAAGTAAGAGTGTGGATTGATAACGCAGATTACTGCTTTAGGAAGGTAGCAATAACAGGGTCCCTTCAGCAAAATCTTTCTGGCATATGCAATAATGTCTGGGTTTGGTGGCTGATTATGGGACAGATCCCTGGGTGGTGTAGTCTCTGGATACTCCATCCTTTCGTCTTAGCTCCAAACTTTGTCTCTGTAACTCCTTTCATGGGTATTTTGTTCCCTATTCTAAGGAGGAATGAAGTATCCACCCATTGCTCTTCCTTCTTCTTGATTTTCTTGTGTTTTGAAAATTGTATCTTGGGTGTTCTATGTTTCTGGGCTAATATCCACTTATTAGTGAGGGCATATCTAATGACTTCTTTTGTGATTGGGTTACCTCACTCAGGATGATGCCCTCCAGATACATCCACTTGCCCAAGAATTTCATAAATTCATTGTTTTTAATAGCTGACTAGTACTCCATTGTGTAAATGTACCACATTTTCTGTATCCATTCTTCTGTTGAGGGACATATGGGTTCTTTCCAGCTTCTGGCTATTATAAATAAGGCTGCTACGAACAAGTGGATGCTAACTGTCATCTATAGGATGGAACACAGAGCCCCCAATGGAGAAGCTAGAGAAAGCACCCAAGGAGCTGAAGGGGTCTGCAACCCTATAGGTGGAACAACAATATGAACTAACCAGAACCTCCAGAGCTCGTGTCTCTAGCTGCATATGTAGCAGAAGATGGCCTAGTCGGCCATTGCTGGGAAGAGAGGTCCCTTGGTATTGCAAACTTTATATGCCCCAGTACAGGGGAATGCCAGGGCCAAAAAGTGGGAGTGAGTGTGTATGGGAGCAGGGCAGAGGGAGGGTATAGGGAAATTTCGGGATAGCATTTGAAATGTATATAAAGAAAATATCTAATAAATAAATAAATAAATAAATAAATAAATAATAAAAAGAAAGGTAGCAATAAGAACAATCAACTAGAAAGACAAGAAACAAAATGGGAAGGCCAGGTTCAAAGTTACAGGTGTTCTGATAGGAGAGAATGAGGGATTGACCTGGGTGGTGGCAGACGTTGCATAGATGGGTAGGAAAAACTGGCAGAACCGTAAGTGTGAGGGTGAGACTGAAAACTTGGACAGAACTTTGCCAACACTATTTATTAATTAATAGGTAGACAAGGAGCCTCTGAGATGGAGAGATGGCAAAGAGGAGAGAGAAAGAGAACACAAACCAGGGGAGTGGGGTTTTATAAAGGAAAGCAAAAGTCAAAAGGAAGACATTTACCACGAGCGGAATCTACTGATTAGTTTACAGATGAAGGAGGCTATTACGAGGAAGAGGGTCGACCTCTCAGAGGGCAGTTAAGAAGCTCTGATTGAGAATCCTCATGGAGAATTCCTTGGCCCATGAGCCAGCTGGAGAGTGTGTGACTCCATCCATGTTAAGGGTACAGTTGGTTTCTTCTCTGTATGTGCACTTAACTTACATATTTCCTAGGTGTCACATGATCTCTGTTCTCCACCCTTGGCCTGCCCGTGAACAATGAAAAGGGATATGTATGGAACAAAACTGAGTGCTTGTTCCTCTTATCCACTCGTGAGGGGATTATGGGAAAAAGAGATTTGAATCTAAGTGCTAAAATAAGATCCAAAATGAGTTTGCGTCTAGTGTTGTCTGCCCGTGTGCTGTGGAGAATGTAAGGTGTAGAGACACACATTTATGCTTGCCTTTACATTTTAACTTCTGTATATATTTGCATCACAATTGTGCATGTCTGTGATCTATAAATAATAATAAGTGTGTCTGTTTAGTGCTATGTTCAAAATGTTCATATAGGGAGGATAAAATGAAAGTTTAAAGTACCAGGGACCTAGAACTTTCAGCTGCATCTCAACCTTAGATACCCAAAATATCCAAAATTATGTTGCCCACTTATGAATCTCCACTGCTCTCTTAAATGGCAAAACTTGATTGTATGATTTTATTTAATTAGATGATTAAAATAAAGAGAAAATGTGGTCCTTAGATATACAAACAACTGAACCAGAAAGAGAGAAATAAACACGTGGAGTCATTTTATACAGGTGTCATATAAATCCTGTCTGCTTTCTGACATTGAATCATCCCAATTAACTAACTGCAGAAGAAAACTGGGTACCTGACTTCATGCCTTTCGGCAACACATTCCACCCAGGTCCTTCTCAAGGGCTCCTCCCAGAACAAGCCTCAACATTTCAAAGATCAGAAAATGGTGCTGTGCTTCGATGGCTCCTTTTAATAATACCGACAATTAAAAAGAGATGAAAAGCCAGGGTTTGGGTTTCTAGTTCCTCTTAGGAGAGAGAGAGTTCCAGAGTCTGAAGGTCAGAATCCAATCCAACTGTCTTAAACCCCTAGATTAGACCCGATGGCCCCTCAGATCAACTGTGTTTCTCTAGGGCAGAACATGTGTGAGGCATGGGGGCACAGGTTAGCGTCCCAACAATTAGCAGTGCTCTGTGTCTGCGACAGAATCGGGATAGGGACATATTTCTCTCTTCTCCAACAGACAAAAAATTCCACAAGGCGAACCTGGACTAGTTTTCCTCAACCTTAAAGAAAGATGAACCTCAGAGAAGCACAGATTAAGGAATGCTTTCTGCTGGGGCGTGGTGGCGCACACCTTTAATCCCAGCACTTGGGGGGCAAAGGCAGGCGGATTTCTGAGTTCGAGGCCAGCCTGGTCTACAAAGTGAGTTCCAGGACAACCAGGGCTAGACAGAGAAACCCTGTCTAGAAAAAAAAAAAAAAAAAAAAGGAATACTTTCCTTCTTTGTAAAAATTAAGTGACATCCAGTGACCACTTTGCTATTTTGTTAGCTGTTTAATGCAATCCCCCCCACACACACACCGTCCCCTCCCATCTCCCCTCAACTACCTTAAAATCCTTCATCTTGGGCATGACCAGGCTGTGGATAAAGGTGGAGAGAAAGTTCTCCTGAGCCTCTCAGCAGCCTGCCTTCCCCACTCTCCTTCCTTACTTAATGCAAAGGAAGTCAGGTCAGGCAGCCTGGCACCAGTCTCAGCTAATCCCCTTGCCTTGTGGATCAAGAGAGTGGAGAGAACCAGCCTAAATTTACTTTCTTTGAAGGACATTACAACAATAAAAGGAAGGCAGGAGGGAAGGAAGAGTGCCCCCTCTGCCTAGTTGATTGGCTTTTCTTCCTCCTATGGAAAGAAACACCAGTGCTCCTTCCTGAAATAAGAATAGGGGGCATTGTGCGCGCGGGGTGAAAAATACACATCAAAGTTTCCTGCAAAGCCACCCTTTGAGAGCTGCATGCTGCAGCCCAGAGCTGGATCCCCGGTTCCTGGTTCAGAGCTAGTTCAGCACCTGCTGGGGATCCGCGGGAAGCTGGGAGGCTGGATGCGTGGTCTGCTGGCCACCCACAAACGCTCCAAATCTGTGGGTGTGAGAACATCTCTAAACCCAAACCTCTTAGAAAGATGACTTTGAAGGATGCTTGATCGGGTGAAACACGTCTTAATGAGGATGTGGGGTGTGTGTGTGTGTGTGTGTGTGTGTGTGTGTGTGTGTGTGTGTCTGTGTGTCTGTGTCTGTCTGTCTGTCCTGTTTGTTCAAGTGGCTCCACGAAGCCTGGATCCCGAGTCCACATAGATGCAGAGCAGACATCGCCAGCTCCAGAGCAGCACTCGATCCCTCCCTGGTCTTCTAGGACCAAAGCGGGTCTCTCCAGCCTCGGACGCGGACGCGCAGTGGAGTTCAGACTTACCTTGAACTAGCATTAGCAGCCGCAGCAGGAGCGCGCCCCCTGCCTGTCCCGGTCCCATCTTGGGTCTGCGCTGGGGAATCTAAAGTGCTCTGGGGGTGCACACAGTATCCTCGATCCAGGGCTCCCAGAGGCTAGACTTTCCAGAAACTGTACGGAGGAGTTCTCTCCAGCCTGAATGAGAGCAAGGAAAAGTTGCTTGCAGCTTCTGAGCTAGGAACCGCCCCTGCCTGCCCCTCCAGCCTGGGCAAACTCCGGATCTGTCCTGCCACGCCCCACGGAGCCCAGCCCCTCAGCGTCTGTGGCTCCTCCAGCGCTCTGAAAAAGGAGTCAAGATCCATGGACGCCCACGGAGCCCTCGGCATCTTACAGACAGTGCGGACGCGACTCCAGCCCGGTGGCTTTTTCCTACCTGTACCAAACTGTTCTAGCTCACCAGACCCAAGAGCTCAGGATCCACCCACAACCAACATCTCTTCGTCCTCTGTCCACAGGAAACTAACTCCTAGGCAGTTCCCTCCACCCCCCAACGCAGTTGTATCAAGCCATAGCCCTCAATAACTCAGAAGAAGAGCCAGGGGACCTGAACAGTGTGTGCCCTTCTCTGCTTTTCCTGAGTGGGTGGAGAAAGGGACAGAAATAAGCTCGGAATGACCAGGTTCGACACTAAGTCATCAGAAAGAGCTGCTCTCAAGCTATGATTATCCCTGAGGTACTATTTTTGCACCACAGAGGGGTGTGAGGGAGAGAGAGGGGGGTGGGGATTGTTCATTTCTGAGACGATGAGGAGTTGGATCACTGAGTTTACCTGATTTATTTCAGGACAGGTGAGAAGAGTTGACAGGGGCTCAAATGCAGTGGGTCTCAACCTTTCTAGTGCCGCGACCCTTCAACACAGTTCTTTATGTTGTGGTGACCTCAACATTATTATCGTTTAAAATTATTATCGTTGCTACTTCTCTGATTCTGAATTGTTATGTAACATCTGTGTTTCCCAATATCTTAGGGTACACCGATGGAAGGGGGGTCGCAACCCACGGGTTGAGAATCTCTCCTCCTGAGCTCGTGCCTTGCCATTTCCCAAACTTTCCGATTCTGGAAAGACAGCATTCATCTGGGTCTTTCACTTTTGAATCCAAGAAATAGAACATGCACTTTTAATCGTCTTTAAACCCAATATCCGTAGAAGCTCAGCCGCAGGTTCCTGCCCATTGATGAGGCTAGAATTATTCCAGTGCCTACTTTCTGAAGCACTCAAAAGGTTTTGTAAAATAAAGAATTGCTTGTCTAATGGCTATTGCTCATTCAAAATCTCTTGGGAGCAGGCCTCTGAGCAAGAAGGGACTCCCCAGGTCCATAGAGCAAGCGAGCAACTTCCAGGTGGGACAGACGTAGCCACTTGGGAAAAGCCAAACGCTTTAAACCTATTTATAAAACGGTAGGTAGAACTGGAACCTCTACTTCTTTGTGTGTGTGCATATGTGTGCAGGTTTATGTGTGCTGATGTGTGTGTTTGTGTAGACACACATGTATGCCCGCCAGGGGACAAACCTAAGTGTTATTCCCTACAACCATCCACCTTTTGTGTTGCGATAGTCTATCACCGGATTGGATCTTGCCAAATAGGCTAGACTGGATGACCAGCTAGACTCATGACGGTACCAAGTTGGAGCTCACCGGCCGCTAGAACTTATGATTAATGTCCTATATTCAGCACCCTCGAACCTCATAGCCCCCAGGCTGCCTCACTCACCCACTATTTCTTTACTTATACACCCTAAAAGACACTTCTGACCTTCGGTGCTCTGAGTGCTTAGTAAGACCAGAGAGCTCTGAGGTGACTGCTCACTAACCCTGACACACAGCCGGGCAGCTCAGACTCCTGGTAGGAAGCCTGCCAGGTTTCAAGGAGATGACTATCTGCCTGTTCCCTTCTGACTCACTGAAATGTGAGTTCTGTTTGCAGCAGACTCTTGTTTGGGAAGCAGGGTGGCTCTTCGTAATGTGTTTTGACTGAGTTGGTGAGAAGGAAGCATATCTTTTGGGGGCGTGTTGCTCTTAGAACAGGATAAATGAGCACCATACTGCTATTGGACACAGGTCAGATAAGGGGCTGTAGAGTTTCTTTCAGAGCAGGCAAAAATGTTAGGAAACAAAGAGCAAATTTGTGGGTTACAATATTTAACTAGCATGAAGGAGCTGAAAGAAAATAATTTTGGCAGTCTTACCTAACACATACCTTGCCTGGGTTAGTTAGTTTGGAAACCACATCCCCGTCAGGAAATAGGCAAGGGCTGGGCTTTCCCACTGTAGCCTCAGGTCCTTTTTATGCCATTCAAACTATTAAAGAACTTTTAAAAATTACATTTACCATATAAAATATTAAAACAGAGAATTTTCAGATATTTGTGTATTAATTTTTAATACCAGAAACTATTACATATTTGCAGAAATGTCATATATTTAAGAAAATATTTTTTCATTGTAAATCAAAAGAATGGCATTGCTCTATATTTTTGTTAATTATTCTAATATCTGTCTTTTTAAAAAGACATGTTAATTCTCATATCTGGCTCAGCATGTGACCCTGTTGTTGCATGTCCTTTGAGTTAAATCATAAGGCTTAATGTATTGTAACACAGAACTATATAGTCTCTAAACCTGTGATGATTTTACATAATCCTCTAAAATTGTATAAAAATTTAATAAGCAGTATTTTCCCCCCAATGGTCCTTAGTTCTTGACTTCTTGCTAACTCATACACTATCACTTGGTTCCTGGTTTGTTGGAGCAGTTAAACAGAGAATGCTTGCCACAGTAACGTCTGTCAATGTGGACGGCCATAAAAACCCCAGCTCCACACTCATCAAAGGATGCTCTTGATAAAGGTGATCATGTTTGCCATTTTCGTCCATTCTCCAGCATTTCAGTTTACCCCTCTTTGTCTGCTGCTTATTCTTCCTAGGACTGGTGTAAGACTCAGGAAATCTCAGCACAGAATGCAGGGTGAGTTCCTTTTGAGTGCAGTCTGATGTACACCCATCTCCCAGCTGGTTACCAGCAAAGACCAGCCTTTGCTCATCAGGGGGGATCCCTTCCATATCCTGGATCTTGCCCTTTCCATATTGTGTAGTGTCAGAGACTTCAGTCTTGAGACCAACGATCTTCCCAGTAAAAGGTTTTGTGTGAAATCTTCATCTTGGCAGGGAGGTTCCATTGCGGATGGAGGATTAGAAAAAGGAAACTCAGTTTCTTTAAAACTAGTTAAGAAATCTGAACACACATCAAGGCCTCTTCATATTCTGCAGCATTGAAGTTCACTGGTCCCTTGCTTCCCTCCACGCTGATTACCATCACTCAATATTTGTCTTATGATGTCAGTGGCAAAGGCGACTGACCGCTCAGTATTATTGTGAACGTAATTTTGCCGTCACTGAGCACTTGGACGGGTCTTTGGATCTGAAACTGATGGTGGATGGAAGAGGCTTTCCTAGGTCTTCTCTTCTCTCAAAGCTGGACCAGAATTTGTTGGATGAGGGAGAGAGGAGCCAGAAGCAGTTCCCCATGTTCCTTTCTGACATCCTTTCTCTTCTAAGTCACCTTGCTTATTTCATACAATACAACCACCATTCTAGAAACCTCTCTCCTTCTCTTCCTCAGGGCTACCACTAGGACACCTTATTACCAAACCAGCTCTGTACACCCTGTGCCATGAGCCCTGTTGCTTGTAAGATTTCTTATCAGATGACAGTTTGAATCAATATGGCCCCCACAGGCTCATATATCTGAGTGCTTAGTCACCAGGGAGTGGAAACTGTCTGAGGTTAGAAGGATTAGGAGGTGTTGCCTTGTTGGTGTGGGAAGTGTGTCATTGGGGTAGGCTTTCAGGTTTCAAAAGTCAAGTGTTTCTCTCTGTGTGTCTGCTGCCTCTTCAGGATGTAGCTCTTGACTACTGCTCCAACACAATGTCTTCCTGTCTACCTGCCATCCTGCTCCAGACCACGACAGTAATGGACTAAACCGCTGAACTATAAACAAGCTCCCAATTAAATGTTTTATTTTCTAAGTTGCTGTGGTCATAGTATCTCTTCACCCCAACAGGACAATACCTAAGACAACAGTCTTCTCATAATTTCTGTACTTCCTCCATTTTTGTCTTCTCTCTGCACTTTATACTTGCCATTACAATTGTCTTTCAGAGATGTGAGCTTGCTTGTTATAAAACTTTGGATATGAGCTCAGTAGGCAAACTCAAGGATATGAGGTTGGAGCTACAGCACCCACACACAAATAGAGTGTGGCAGCATAAATCTGTAAGTCCAGGGTTGGAAGGGAGACACAGGCAGATCCCAAGGGCTCAGTGGCCAGCCAGGCTAGTAAAAATGGTGAGCTTCAAATTCAGTGAGGAATCCTTTCTCAAGAACTAAGGTGGAACAGAAATAGACTCGAGTACAGAAATGACACGATCATCTTATTAGATTCAGAAAAGACCTTAAACAAAAATCCAAACTCCCTAATGATAAAAGCACAGGAGAATCTAGGGACACAGAGGATGTATCTTAATACAGAAAAGTCAATATACAATAACCCCACTGCTAAAATCATGGAAAATGAAGAAAAGCTCAAGGCATTTCCACCAAAATCAGAAATAGTTTCTCTACTCCTGTTCAATACAATGCTTGAATTATTACCTAAAGGAATCATGGGGGGGGGGGAAAGGAAATAAAGGGGATATAAATAAGAAAGAAAGAAGTCAAAATACTGTTATTTCTAAATGATATGATAAAAGATCCCAAGGAGTCTATTGGAATTCACATATAGCTGATAAACATACTCAGCAAAGTATCAGAATACAAAACCAGTAGCTTTCTTGTACGCAAACGACACACATACTGAGAAGTAAATCAGGGAAGCAATTCCATTCAAATAGTCCCAGGGGGAAAAGTCTTGTAATTAATTTAACAGAGAAAATGAAGGACTTGAACAATGAAAACTTTAAAACATGGAAGAAAGAAACTGAAAATTATACCAGAAGATGGGAAGTCCTACCATACTCATGTACTGGTAGAATTAATATCATGAAATTGACCATCTCACCAAAAGCAATGTATGGATTCAATGAAATCCCCACCAGAAATACAAGGTAATTATTCACAGAAATTGAAAAAATAACCTCAAAATTCATGTGAAAATAAAATGGCTGAGAATGGCCAAAATTATCCTGAATAATAAAAATGCTACTTATGGTCTCCCTATCCCTGAGTGCAAATTATACCACAGAGCTGTTGTAGTAAAAACAACATGAGACTAGCTTAAATACACTCATATTGATTGATTGATGGAATAGAATTGAGGGCCCACACATATGCCTGGAGTCTTATATCTGAGTTTTTGAAAAAGTGAATATATATATATATATATATATATATATATATATATATATATCCCTTTAAGTCTGTATAATGCTACCTGAAGGTATGTTTTAAGACAGACCGACTTGGCACTGGATAAGCAGTTGCTGTGGTCTTCCCTGGGGAAAGCCACCTCTCCCTTCCCAGCCTTCCCCAGTTGCCTACAGTTCTTTGTGTGGGGTGGAGGCCTCTGGGCTTTTCTCATACATTGTGGGATGTTCAGTAGTGTCACGATTATCCAGCTCATGTTTCAGCAATCATGTTGATGAGATTTTATGGCTGTTCCTTCTGATGTTACTAGGAGACCCAATCTCAGAGCAAACCCCTTGATCTTTTCCATCTTACAATCTTTCTGCTTCCTCTTCTGCAGTGTTCTCTGAGACTTAGGCTTGGGCGTGTTTCATAGATGTAACCATTGGGACTTGGCTCCACTACTGTGCATTTTGATTGGTTGTGATTCTCTATAGTGGTCTCCATGTGTGGCAAAGAGAAGTTTCCTTCCTGAGAGGTGAGGACCTTACTTATCTGTAGGTAAGAAGGCAAATGTTTATAGATTATCGTTAGGGAGTTATACTGGCCAGAACTGACTTGAATGCACTCTTCCTAAGGACTAAACTTCATGTTACCAGAAGGTGTCATACAAGTTTCCAAAAGAGGAGGGCAACCAACTGTCCTACCTAGCTATGATACCTATGAATTTCATCAATGACCAGCATGGTACAATAATCCTAAGGCTGAAGTCGTGACATACTCTGGTGCTAACCAACAGCTCTCCCAGTGAGCTTAAGACCTAGTCAACAAGAGAAATACCATGCTCGATACTGTAAACTTAGGTACCTACTCAATGCTAGTGGAAGTCATGTTACTGAAGGAAAGTCTTCAACCATTAATTTGCAAAAAGGATAATTATAGATGGCACACAGCTCTGGTGATCACAGAGAAGCACCGGAGAATCCAGCAATGTTAAACATACAGGCTTGTCTCTTTGGTGAAAGAGATGTATAACCTGTTTTCCACCCAAAGGCTGGGAATGGATGTAGTTAAAAACCTGATTACCTGTGCTATCTGTAGGACCAGGCCATATCTGACTCCATCAAACTCTTAAGTTTATCCTGACTCTTTCTCTGTAGCTCCTCCTTATCGTGAACAGTTTTTCAGTTGACAGAACCCATCCTATGGTAGATGTCACATGTACTTTACAAATGGAGCAGAGATGGTTGGCAGCCTCGTTGCCTCTGCTCTATTTGTATGGCTAGGCCACATCTGTCTTCCCCAGACTTTATATTTATCTCAATCATTTTTCCTAGACTCTTATTTTGAGGATTGTTTTTCAGTCAATAGAACCCATCTTTATGGAAATGGTCATATGAACCTTGAAAGGAGTTTCGGTCGAATCTTGTCTGGTTATAAACACAGGATTGAGTCAATTGTCATCAGGAAACTTTTTTTCCAAAATTGTGCTGTGCTTAAATGTGCCTAACATAAACTACCTGAGGTCAGACTCCAGAAATTTGAACCAACACTTGATATTTACTTACTGAGTCCTGTTGAACTGGATAGTCTTATAGCCTCTCAAGGCTCAAACTCTGCTGACCATGGTATTTGCAGAGATCCCCTACATGTAACTATTTAGCTTTTCTCCACACAATCTATTATAATCATATTTTGCCCTCCCCCATCTTCTCTCAAGTCTTCTCTACCTCATTATCCACCCGACTTCATTCTCTGCCTCCCTCTTCCACCCTTTCCATATCTCTCAACAAATAACAAACAAACAAACCAAAATTCAATAAGACAAAAATACTAAAACAAAACCCAGACACACACACAGGTGTGTACACACAAGCAATATGAAGTTCATTTGTGTTAACCAACTACTTGTGGGCATGGGGCTTTCCCTGTAATGTGGTTGCTATGATTGCTAAAGACATTTAAGTGGAGAAAAAGGATTTTTTTCCCCTCTCCATGCAGGTATCTGTTGCAAATAACTTCTTGGTTAGGAGTGGACTCTATGCCTACTTCCATTTCTGTGTTCTGGGATTTCTCTAGTTTGCACTAATTCAGTCAAGTTTTGTGCACGCTGTCACAATCTCGGTGAATTCGTGTGCATATCATCCCTGATGTGTTTGGAAGACACTGTTTAGTTGTGATGGTAACATTACTACAACCTCAGGCTCTTACAATCGCTCTGTCTATTCTTCTGCATGTAACTCAGATCCTTGAAGGGAGCAGATAATCAAGGCATAACATTTAGTTCTCCAAAGTCTCTCACTCTCTGCATCTTTTTCAGGAGTCTTTGTGTTAATCACCAAGTGCTGCAAGAAAGAGCAGTACTTATACTGCTGGTGAGAGTGGACCCTTGTATAGCCACAAAGAAACGCACCATAGAAACACCATTAAAAAAAAAGTCAGAATTAGATCTATCATGGGATCTATCCAGACCATGCCTGGGCCTATTCCCAAAATAGTCAATATTCATTGCTGTTCTATTCATAATAGCCAGGAATCCCAACAACCTAGATGTCCATAAATGATCAACGAGCAATGAAGATGAGCTTCATGACACAATGGAATATTATTCAGCTGTCAGTAAAAAAAAGAAAAATGACATTACAAAATTTTCCAGTAAATGGAAGGAGTTGGGAATTGAATTTTCAGCAAAGTAACCCAGATCCTGAAAGACAAATGATTTATGTTCTCTCTGACATGTGCATGTTGGCTTTGAATCTTTAGATATGTGTGCTTCCCTTGGAGTGCCCATGCAAGGCAGGAAACTGTGGGGAAGTAATGTCAGGGAAAAGGAAACAGAATGTAGGTGGTATAAAGAGAAAAGGAGGAAGAGACTACAAGGGTTCAATGGCATTTAAGATAGGAGGGCAAACAGAGGAGGGAGTGCTACATTAAGGATAATTAATGCTAAAGACCTGTGGGAAATGCCATGTGAAAAGCTACTGTAGAAGCTCACTAAAATGCATACATATACATTATAAATGGGACTTAAAAGGAAGTAACCTATGGTGACGATAAAGTGCCTCTCCACATATTGTAAGCTATCAATTGAAACACCTGTACTTATTTGAGTAGTTGTTCAATGGGATGCTGTAGACACTTCAAACATTACTGGCTACTGCTGTTCTTCTTGCTTATCTTCTACAACTTGATGGTAATACCATATGGCTGGAAACACCACTTATCTGAGTCACAGGACACGAAGATACCAAACTGGTATTGACCCGGAAGCATCATCCCCTGGAAGCTGGCACACTTTCATAGTGCTGAAAGGTTCTATGCATGTTGCTGGGGCCAGGAGAAGTTCATTAACAGCCTTAAAGATCTGTGAATACTGGAAAGTACAGTAGTGACTGGCCTGGTGAGATATGCCCACTGGTGCGTTAGTGGCATGGATGTTATGGGAGTGACCAATCTTTCTGATTGGATTTAAAGCCTGGTTAACAAGGAACAACTAGTATCTGGAGAGGAATAGAAAGCAGAAACAAAAACAAAAGCCATTGCTGGATAGATCTTAGATCTTGGGAGACCCTAACAACATTTGTTAGTGGACATGGAAATAAACTGCCCTCTAAGTTCTTTTCCTATACATGTCTTCATCTTTAAACCCTTATCATAGAAGTTTTCAAGAAGTTAAGTTTATTTTAAATTCCATATGTGTGTACTATATTTACATCACTCTCCCCACATCTCCCCCAGTACTACTTGACTCTTGGCTCTCCTGGGTTCTTCTGAGAGAAAGACAGAGATCGAGTCTGAGTTCTGTGTCTTCTATTTCCTTTTTTTTCCCCCAGCTATGTGGGAGATCCATGAAATGTGCCTGTGTCCTCTTAAGCCTTCTCATGAGGTGGTTTGAACAGGTTTCTATTCATTATGTTACATTATCAGTAACACAAATTTCACCCTCCTACGGGAAATCCCTAAATATAACGAACATATGTCATTAACTTCATTCATTCATAGTTCCTGAGATAGAGTCTGACACTGAATTAATGGGCAATAAATATTTGTTTTATTAATGAACAAATGCATTTGCTCAACTAATGACTGATACCTTTGAGTAATTAAAAGAAGAAGATAATGTCTAAAAGAATAAAGAGCCCAAGGAAAGGGAAGCATTGCTCATATACACTTTAGATTGTTTCTTTTTTTTTTTTCAGGATACCTGCTATATGATCAAGGAAACTTATGTCTATTTGCTATTCTGCTTTTTTTTCCCTTGGAAAATTTGATCTCAATGCCAGATGAGTTGCTATTCAAGAGGTGGAAAGTTCATTATTCTTAAAACTGTCAGCCAAAATGTAGCTACTTGAAAGTATCTAAAGAGAATCCAGACATAGAGCTGTCTGTGACAGCCTGATTGAGTAAGAAAAGCATGAACACAGTGTTTTCTGTGTAACTGTGTGAGTTCTCAGCTTTGTCTCGCTGGCTGCCCCATTCCCTTCTCTGTATGATGATTTCTGCCTCATTCAATCATTCTCTCTGTCTTCTAACTTTACCTTGAAAACACCTTTTGCTTTCCATAGCCTTTTTCAGCACTAAAAAACAGACCAGTAAGATCTATTTTAATCCAGTAAGGTGTCCTTTTTGGTTTAGCATGCTCCTAAAATGACTTAAAATGATGTTTTCCCCTTTAAGAATTGTATAGAGAATAAGCCACCTTTTATCTACTAGGTAGGTTTTTTTCCAAATGGAATAAATGGTTTATTCTGGAGCCAAATCTGACTTGACCAGGGTCAGAGAAACAGAGTCTCAGTCATTTCCTGTTCCATGTTTCAACATGGGAGCAGATTCATGGAGTTTTTATAGCAATGGAATGAGCAAGGTTATCAGTCAAGGCAATTTTCAAATATATTGGTGGAAACATAAGAAATGTGGTTCCAAAAGGAGGGAGAAATCTCTCCTACAATCCTAAGATGCTACATTCTTAGCTTTGGGATTGGTGGAAGCTAGTGGTCTGTTAAAATTAATGTACTATACAAGGTTTTTTATTTATTATTAATAAGATGTTAGCTCTTGTACGGATGTGCACAATTTTTGGCTATTTGAGGGGCTAAAGCTATCCCAGATAAAATAATTAGGCTCTAGATCTATAACTGTCCAACATTTCTATGTTGCTAAAGTTCTAATCAGTCAATCATTACTGGCAGATATAGCCTCTTTCAAGGTATTCTCATTCATACTGATATTTCAAAATTATTTTCAATTGGTTTAAATGCAAGGTTATTCTTCTGAATTAACTTATTAATTTATTATTCACATCCCAAATGTCACCCCCTTCCTTTCTTCCCTCCCTTCCCCCTCCCTTTGACTATGAGCAGATGTCCCCCCCATCAAGTCTCTACAGGATTTTGTGTATCCTCTTCCAGTCTCAGTCTTTTTTTTAAAGGTTATTGTTATTAATTCACTTTATAACTCCTCCCAGTCCTATTCATACATACCTCTCCCCCAACTACCCCTCCCCTTCTTTTCAGAGAATGGGAAGCCCAAATTTTTCCTGCCTACAAGATGGGCAGGGATAAAGATGGGGCAGAGAAGGAGGGAATGGCCAACCAATGACTGGCCCAACCTGAGACTCAACCATATAGGAGAGAGACAACCCCTGGGTCCTATTAATGATACTCTGCTATGCTTGCAGACAGAAGCCTAGCATAACTGTCTTCTGAGAGGCTTCATCCAGCAGCTGATGGGAACAGATGCAGAGACCCACGTTCTCAGTCTAAATCCTTCCTGCTTCTGGGACTCACTGTGCCATTTGGAAAGGTCGCTGCTCCTCTATCCAACTCAGACTTTTCTCCAGGTTTCCTTCAAAATTTTCTTGTAGGCTGTCATCTCTCCCACATGTGTTGTTTTCAGTGAATCACTTGGATTCAGGTAGGGAGTACCACTGTAATTAATTGTTCACATGTATAGTTATTTAGCATCTACCATGTACCAATTGATGGGATAAGTCCTGTAGTCAGAACCAATATTGTTTACATTCAATTGCTGTTGGCAATGCTCTTAGAATCTTATTACCAAATCCTACTTTTGGGTAACTGTTGTAGCTGAAATTATTCTGCATATGAGAAAGAATGTGGAGGCTCCACCTCTTTGTGATATTCAGTGCAATGAAGGAACATCCAGATACAGTTTCTTTATACTTGTTATGAATCTTTATAAAAATAATCATATGAAAGGTGGCTTGTACTAGTGTGTGTGTGTGTGTGTGTGTGTGTGTGTGTGTGTGTGTGTGAGAGAGAGAGAGAGAGAGAGAGAGAGAGAGAGAGAGAGAGAGAGAGAGAGAGAGAGAGAGAGAGAGAGAGAGAGGGAGATGACCCAAGGAGGTCAGAGAACAATCTTGGGTGTCCCCCACCTTGCTTGAGGCAGGGACTCTTAGTAATGGTCCCTCTGCTTTATACGCCAGGGTCACTGGCCTGCGAACTCCAGGGATTCTCTTTATTGTCTGCACACTCCCTGGATTTCTTCTCTTTCCCTTCCATCTTGACTTACAAGCCCCAGGATTACAGATGCACAGTTCTGTGCCTGGCTTTATATGGGCTCTGGGGCCTCAAATTCAGCTTCTCCAGCTTTGTTGCAAATGATTTACTTACTGACTGATCTCCTAAGCCTGGCTTACACTACTTAATATCTAAGTCTGTAGATAAAGAAGGGATACACATCAAGATAGCTACAAATATGGCCTAGCAAGGAATTGTAAGCCTATTTTATTTTACTTATTTTAACTTGGCTATCAAGTATGAGCTTTGCAAATGACTGTGGTATATTCCAAGGTAAAAAACAAAAAAGTTGAATTTCTTTAATTTAAAGCTTATATTGCACAAAACTGGCAGTTTTAAGGCCCTTAGATTGTCACATGAAATGCTGCTATAACATCATGCATTTCATATGGTTTATGAAGTATATATGGGGGTAGTAATTTCATAGTTGACAAAGCTGTCTCTGTGCGTAAATGAGGCTCAATTTGTAAAATGCCCAAATGTCTTCCTTTGGGATGTTTCCAGTCTGTGTACAGGGCTTTCCTATGCTATTTTTCATCTTTCGTTTTCCTTTATTTTTTTATGTGTATATGTGTGTGGTGGCTTAAATATGCTTGGCCCAGGGATTGGCACTATTAAGAAGTGTGGCCTTGTTGGATTAAATGTGGTCTTATTGGAAGGCGTGTGTCACTGTCAGGGTAGGCTTTGTGACCCTACCCATAGCTGTCTGGAAGACAGCAGTTTTCTCCTGTTTGTCTTTGGAACAGAACTCTCAGCTCCTCCAGTGCCATGCCTGCCTGGTGCTGCCACGCTTCCTGCCTTGATGATATTGGACTGAGCTTCTGAACCTGTAAGACAGCCCTAATTAAATGTTGTTCTTCATAAGAGTTGTATGTGTTGGACAGAGTTTAGAGGTCAGAGGACAACCACAACTTTCATTTGAGATAAGGTCTCTCTCTCTCTCTCTCTCTCTCTCTCTCTCTCTCTCTCTCTCTCTCTCTCTCTCTCTCTCTCTCACACTGACCTGGCTCTTTTCCTTGTAGACCTAGATAGCTGTGCCACATTTCCAGGGATCCAGCTCTTTGCCTCCCACGGCCCCTAACGTCCACCATGGGGAATACAGGCATGTGTCATTGCACTTGGACTGTGATGTGGGTTTTGGAGACCTGAACTCAAGTTCTCACGAGTTACTATTGGGCTTCATTGCTTGAGGTTCGTGTAGGATTAAAGTATGGAGTTATCTTTCCATATCCATGGTCTATGGTGGCACCAGACTTCATAATCCTAGATCTACTTGCAAGTCTGGCTTACAATGAAGCTAAGCCTTCTTTCAGACTGACATCTTAAGGAGACTTGCTTATACCTGGATGTATACACACAGCTCTGTGAGACTCACCTTTCACCATTTCCTATCCCAGGTTCACACATATGAAGGCATCTACATACATAACTCTTAAAACTTAGAAAATTATGAATGGAAGCACAATTTTCTCTTTCTTGTCTTGCCTCTTGTCTAGCTCAGAATTTTTCTACCAGATTTATTTGCAATTTGACCTCTCTGTTCTTTTCCATTCATAACCTCCCCTTTCTAACTGCCTAATCCTACATGATTCATATGCTTTAATGCCGGCTCTGGTACTAACAAGACTCCTGTTTTGAGTAAATAATTTTAATAGATGTTATTTTTTCTTTGACATTCATTGAACTTTAATAAACACACAATAGTTACTCATGCTTAATTTGCACAGTGTGGCTCACTTTGGTATTACATATTTTGGTATTACATTATTTGCCTAAAGTAAATGATATTAAATATTTTAAAAACACTCATACATAACTATGTACTATTGAGGTGGGAGGCATGTGTGTTCAGGTACGTTGGCATGTGTAATAGTGGGGGCATTCACAGGAAGCAAGGTAGCTAGAGGGTTCAGACAGTCTGCATGTCTATGGAGACCATGCATCTATCTGAGGTGTGAATCACTCTGGGAAGGGCTAAAGTGTGAAATAATGACTCAATGGACAAGAAATCTTCAAGAAGCAGGACTAATTTGAGTAACAAGGTCTAATCTCTAAATCATAAGAGAGAAAAAGAACCACCTCACAGAATAAATATTGCAAGAGGAAAAAAAATACAGGAAATTGGTAACAACTGTAGAATCATCCAGGGATAGTTACAATGAAGTGAAGCACTTGGATCAGGATATGATGTGTTAAGTAGGTGCTTTCCTCATGCAGTCTCATATATTACTAGATGATGAGTCAGAAGAGGGACTGGCTCCAAGTGAGAGATCACAAGCCCAGCAGAGACGTAGAAGGAAGGGTCTATCTAGCTCTTAGGGAGTAGCTGAACCAGAGAAATCTTGTTCTAATATTACCCTGTACCTCCAGCATGCCTCTATCTGAGACTCCAAGGCTTACTGGAGCCTTCTGGCTATTACATATGGTTGCTTACCCAAGACTATTGACTACTATATATGGTTGCATATCCAAGCCTATTGGCTATTATATATTGTAGGGCAGTGGACCTTGTCAGGAAACTTGCTAAGGAAGAGCCAGTCTGAGTCCTTGGCACCTCGGCATTCACCTTATGTGAAAGGCGGCTCTCTGCTCCCTGCCAGCGTCATGGCCTAGAAAATGTGCCACACTCCCCTTGTCGGTCACACAGTACAAAACAGAGTTCTCAATGCTTAGGAGGTACCTAGAGGCCCTGAGCCAATATGCTCCCTTTCCCAGACATTCCTTCCCACAAAAGGTATTTAATCACTGGTCCACCCTGAGAAGTTGATATGCATCCGTTTTCCACAATGAACTATCAATAAACAGTTTGGAACCAAGGACTGTCTCTTTCATCAAAAACCACCATGGGGAGCATTGAGAAGACCTACGACTACTAAATCTCCTGTAGAATGCCTCTCTGTGCTTTTAGACAACCACACCCAAGCTAAGGACATTCACCGATGAGCTAAGCCAGAGCTCCCATTTCTCCTAGCCCCAGGTTAGTTGCCATCCTCTTCCCCTGATTCTCCTCCCAACTCCACACAACTCAGTGATGCCTGAATGTCAAGGAGTTTGGAGGTACCTTGAGCACCCCGCCCCCTTCTTAGACTGCATCTTCCCACTCAGAGCAGTGTCTGGTGTCTTGGTACTTCCCTAAAGTCTAGCACCTGACACAGTCGAGCACTCCCCATGTTCCCCCCACAAAGGCCATGTCCAGCAGCTGGGCGAACATGGACCCATGATATATGGTTGCATATCATTTGCTTTTTATGGTTCGCATATCATTTTGTTCAGAGTCTATTTTTTCTAATTAGGGTTTCCTGATAAGCAACTCTTACTATTTTTGTCAAAAGCAACAGCACTTCTGTAATATCTGGTTGTGAGTTGCAGACATGAACATGATGGCAGAGGTAAAGAGAGGTGACTAGTACCAATGGCCAAGAGTCAGGTCAGTTAATTCCATCTAAGAACTAATGTACACGGTTTAGTTTGAACCTAAATGATAGCTTGTTGTTTCTATGTAGTTATAAATATAGAAGTGTTTACTATAAATTGTGACTAAAGGAAACTGTGCACACTTTTGACTAAAACTAATAATACTCATTAATTCTTATAGTTTTGGTTGTGTCCTAGCCTTTAATGGCTGAGTCATCTCTCCAGCCCCTCATTAATTCTTACTGCAATGATAGCTATAGCGAGCTGGTTAGATTTTGTTTCTATGACATGAGTTACTAGAACCCAAATAACTTTTGGGTTGCCTGGAATTGTTATAGAATTAAAAGAAAACTACATCCCGGACTAGCAAGTTAGTTCAAGGGATAGAAATGCCTGCTGCCAGTGCTAATAGTCTGAGTTTGATCCTTACCCACATAATGAAGGAGGGAAGCAAATCCATTAGCTGTCCTGTGACGTTCACATGTGGAATGTGCATGTCCTCATGTACAAAATAAATAAAACATAAAAAAAATCCCCTATATATACTGAACAGCCTAGTCTGTACGGAGTTGAGGATAGGGTACTGAGAAACATAGTTGACTTGGAGGCTGACATATCTGTCTGTTGCTATTTTAAACTCACTTTATTCTGGCTTCTCATAACGACCTTATGTGGCAAGCATTACAAGTTCCATTGTAGGAGTGAGGAAGCTCTGTGTAGGAGAGATGGATTCCAGCAACAGGTCTAAGCATGAGAGCAACCTATAAATGGCAGGGCAAGGACTCGGGCCAAGTCTCCAAGTCTCATTTACTTCCTATTACATTATAGAGCCTAGTTATACTATGAGATACAAAATTCCAGATTATTCTTTTCAAAACTACTTTATTTAGAAAACAGCCATGCGAATGCAGTAAGACATAATGTAGTACATCTGAGGGAGTTTCCGCCTGGGCCGTTAAAGGCCTGTCAGTATGTTCAGTCCTAGACTGGACTCTCTCTAGGACCATATTGCTTCACAGAAAATACAAGATGAAAAGTCCACAATTTTCCGAATCTGTAACAAGTGTCTTTTCATCCATTATACACACAAGTATTACAGACAGGAAAACAAACAAAATATATCTATGAGATGAAATACTACTCAACAGCACAAATGAATGAGCAATTGAAAACTATAGGCCCAGAATGAGTTGCAAACCTCACAAACTCATTAGCATGGCATATTTTAAGGGGCAAAGCTGAAGACACAGAACTCACATGAATTGAGCAGGCTGGAGATGGGAGAGAAACTGCAAACTTTCAAAGGTGATAGACTGATAGGGATGCACATTTTCTAAACTTATAGAACTTTGGAATTGGAAAAAAATACATTTTGCTATGTAATCCCAGCTTCCAAATTTAAGAAATTCAATTTAAAGGGAAATATAAATCTACAGAAAAGAAGGTAAGTCTGGACTGCAGCAAAGCCATCTGGGTGGACCTGACAAGTCAGTTTAAGGAAACAAAATGCTGATATTTTCATGCCACAGTGTCTAGGAAGGGAAAGAAGAGAGACTCATTCTTCATATTTAATCACTTACTTAAAAGGCATTTTCAATCTATATAAGCATATTTTCCTGCCTTGAGTAGAAACTGATAAAAGAGAATGAATGTTCCTTTTTATCACCAGTGGAAACAATATTGAAGCATAAAACAAATGCCTGCCGGGAGAGCTAAATAACCTCTAGAGATCTGAAGCCACACCTCCTTCCTGCATTATTTCTGTCCAAGGATGCCTGCCCGACAGTAATATCAAAGGCAAGTCAATCAATATTTCCTGGGGAGATTTGGCACTCACTCTCATTTTTGACAGTGCCAACTTCAGAAAGAGAGAGCAGCAGAGTGGTACAGGTTGTAGTACAGAGGCAGGAGGACTCCATGCATTGAGACATAGCCATTTCTTCTCACTTCCTGCTCCAACCTATAAGGTATCTAGGGACTCTTGCTGTCACCACTGCACATAAGGTAGGGTGAGGATGAGGCAGGACTGCAATGCATCCTGCCATCAGTTTCAAGCTAAGACACACCCACACAGTAAGAGTGACTCAGTAATTATAACTAGTAAGCCCTTTGATTTTTGCCTAAGCTGTTTGATGCCCCGGCATGGCAATATTGGCTCTCCTGTACTTTTAACAGTATGATGGTCAACTCAGATGCTATTCCTTGCTTATGAGGTAGAAGCATTTCTGTTCAGAATGTGATTCTAGGCTATGGTATAGAAATGACTTTGTTTCATACACATTCAGTTGGATGATACTACCATTCAAAGAAGAAAAAGCAGCAGACCAAATTGCAAACATAAGAGCAAACCTTTATCTCTTATCAATTCAAGCCAGTACTTTTCAGGCAAACACTAGACCCGTTTTAAAAATATTAATCACTTTTAATTAATCACGGTGGACTGCAGTTTCCCCTTTCTCCTCTCCTCCCAATCCTTCTCTCCCCCGATCCAGTCCTCTGCGTTTCTTTAGAAAAGGGGAGGTCTCCCTTGGATAGCAACCAGCCCTGACATATCAAGTTGCAGTTAGACTACTTTGGATAAATGAGGTTCTCCGGGAGGAGAAAAGGATCCTAAGGGCAGGCAACAGTGTCAGAGACCGTCTCTGCTCCCACATGAAGCCTACACAACTGTACTGTGTGTGGAAGGCCTAGGTCAGTCCAAAGCAGGATCCCTGGTTGACATTCAGTCTCCATGAGTTCCGATGGAGCAAGCATAGTTGATTCTGTGGGTTTTCTTGTAGTGTCATTGACTCCTCTGGCTCCTACTCTCTTCCCTCCTGTCTGCCTAATGTTTGGCTGTGGGTCTCTGCATCTGTTTTCATCAGCTGCTAGGTTAATCCTCTTTGATGACAATTATACTAAGGTTTCTGCCTGCAAGAATAGAATGTCATTAGCCTATCAATGGTGGGCTCCCTCTCATGGCATGGGTCTCAAGCTAGACCAGTCATTGCTTGGCCACTCCCTCAGTTTCTGCTCCATCTTTATCTTAACCTAGATGTTCCTCACCTGAAGAATGGATAAAGATAATGTGGTACATTTGCACAGTGGAGTATTACTCGGTTATTAAAAAACGATGACATCGTGAAATTTGCAGACAAACGGATGTAACTAGAAAAGGTCACCCTGAGGTAACCCAGACCCAGAAAGACAAACATAGTATGTTCTCACTTATAAGTGGATAGCAGCCATAGAGTACAGGATAATCATGCTACAAACCACAGACCCAAAGAAGCTAAGTAACAAGGAGGGCTCAAGGAGAGGAGGGGGGACCTCATACATGGCATTGAGAAGGGAAAATATAATAAACATCAGATGTATGGGGGAGGGGACTAGGGAGGGGTGGGGTGGGGGTGGGGATGAGAACCAGAGGGATCTAGTCTGGGGAGGACAGAGGGAGAGAGTACTAGGAGAGACAACTGAAATTGGGTGGGGGAAGGGCATCTCTGGACAAGCTAGAAACCTAATGCCAGGAAAACTCCCAGGAATCTAAGAGGGTGGCCCTAGTTAAGACTCCTAGCCATGGGAGATAGACAGCCTGAACCAGCCATCTCCTGTAACCAGGCAAACCTTCCAGTGGAGGGATTGGACACCAGCCCAGCCATAAAACCTTTGACCTACAATCTGCCTTCACAATTTGTGAAGGTTTGGGGTCCTTGTATACACCATGCTCCAGAATTGGTTAGTCCCATAGATTCTGCTCTAATTCAAGTTTTGTTTCCAAGTCTTAATGGGGCCAGTAAGGCATAAATGTCTACACAAGCAAGAACCTAAGATTTTAATGAGATTAGGGTTGACTGAGCAATCTCAGTGGTACTGAACCCATCTTAAAGTTTACCTTATTTGCTGTCAATAGATCCACTCCAGTTCTCTTAGAGTTTGCACATCCGATGCTTTGTCCACCGTCTGCATTCAAAATACTAGCTTCTTCTCATCTGAACTTCAGCTCCTTTAGAAAGTGTATTGCTGAACTCCTTTTTAAAAAAAGTCTGAAAAATATCTTTTTATATTGGGGTTTGTATCACTCATCATTTTATAATTACTAATGTGGTCAGAAGCACATATGCCATGTGACTGGCTGTTCTTTGTTTGTCTCCTGTCTCATTTCTTCTTTGTTTCTGTCATTGTCTTCTTCTTGGTGCTTATAATACAATGACCCCAGTCTTTTCTTTATGGCAACGGTCCTTTCATTATGACTGCTAATACAACAAGAGTTGGTATTATGTGATAACTGGGATTGTGTTTGCTAGACTCTCAGTGAGATTATCTTTTGCCTTGCACCATTTGCTCTCTCCCTTATTCCACTTCTTGAAGAAGTAGGTGAATAAATAACTCTTCAAGATGTGTGGCTTGTGGAGAAATCTAGAATAGTATGTGTATATGTGTAAAGCAGTTACTGCCACACACAGAGAGAATGGAGGTGACATTATTGTCATTTCTTTATCTAGGGAAAGTGTTTGCTTATTATTTATTTACACTAAAGAAAATTTAAATATAATATTTAAGCCTTTAAAATAAAGACTTGAAGTAATTCTGATACTTCCATGTTGGTTGCTTATAAACTATTTATTGTGTTTAAAATTTTTCTATCCTAAATGATTTTTCCACTTTGCGAGGCAGAGTACCTGGTCAGTAAAGTTCACTGTGTAAACACAAGAAACTGAATTTGTATCCCCAGTATCCACATATAGATCTGGTAACAGAGGCCTTGAGCCTGATAGCCTAGAGTTGTGGAGGCAAAAACAAGAAAATTCTTGGAGCTACCTGGCTACTTAATCTTGACAAATTGGTGAACTCTAGGTCCACGAAGAGACTCTGTGTCACAAAAAGCATATAGAGTTATAGAAGACATCTGAAGTTGATATCTGATCTCTCATCCATGTATGTTGTGTTTGTACATCCCTACATAAACACGCACACACACACACAGCAGAGAACAAAAATTAAAAGTTAAAAACCTATGCTTATTCTTCAACAATTCAAACATATCTCTAGAAATTATTCCTCTTCAGAGAGTTCATACTTCATAATGAGGAAGAAGGAATGCTAAAAAAATTTAGACAGCCCTGTTGTATTTCCCAATCTACCTGATTAGTAATCATGCTATGCAGAGAAGTCTCTGTAATTTCCCACAGGACAAAGCCCAGAAAGCTAGACAAATGGAGGTTCTTGCCGGGTGAAGTGCCCAGAGAGACGTGGAAGCTGTGCATGCCTTCTCCCATACCTTGTACTCAGTATGCCTTCACCTGTGTCTTGTGAAATATTCTTTATAACAAGCCAGATAATATGAATGTTTCTCATATTATGTGAACATCTTGAATGCAAGGAAGAGACTGTGGGAATCATAACTCAAAAGCTGCTTGTTAGAAGCACTGGTTAAAAACGCTGGTGTTGTGACTACATCAATCCAAGAACAGTCTTGACCTGCCATTACCTCCAGGTAGATAATGGAGGTCCTGCACTGAATTGGAAGATGCTCAGTTGTGGCTGCTGTCTACCCCAGAACCGATTGCCTCTGTGTGGAGGCAGATCCCTACATTTCAAGGTCACAGAAGTGATATGTGATTAGATTGTGTTGGAAACACTGTGACTCGTTCTATTTCCTCAGTGGTCTAACCTTTTATACAGTAAAGGATTTATTATTAAAACATCCCATTAGGAGAAATCATGCAGTCGTATAGATTCTGTGGCTTTTGTCTTAAGTTTGCAAGACAATTCCGTTGCGTCTTGTACAGGAAACACTACAGACAAGCTTAATTAGCTCTTTGTTTCTTCCTTGAAGAGCATCAAAGTAAAGGCTGTTATGGAGCTTTAAAAAAAAAAAAGTTGATAATTTGGAAGAAGCCACACTCATTTTGGAGAAAATCTGTATTTCAAATAACAGTAATCACATTTTTTTCTTTGAGACATCTTTTTTTTTTTATTTAAGACATAAAACAGGATGTTCATTTACCTTGACGTAAATCACACAGTGGGTGTACAAGATAAGAAGGAATTATACAAAAATATCAAACCTTTGACCTCAGGACAGTGTGCAGGATATGGCGTACACAGCGCATTCAAAAGACTCTTTCACACACTCAGCTAATTCTAATTATACCTCTCAAATGCTGTCCCCTGGCAGCCAATCCTAGGAATTTCTATGGGAAGGGTTGTGCTTCTTTGTTCTTGAATGTCAACAGAGCATTTTTTTCTTTCACCTAATCATTTTCTACTAAGTCTACGCACATACCCTTACGTCGTCCCTTTGATGAGCTTGAGGTAAGTTAGCAAAATGAGCAATATGATACCTTCATTTAGGCGATGCGGAATGGGGAGCCGGAAGTGAAACCGATGCTCCAGGGAAGTAATTCCTAAATGCAATGTACTTCTTCTTTTTTTTTTTTTTTTTTTTTTTCAAAAAATGGATACGGAGTGCACACTGCCTATTAACAATCAGGACAGCTTCACAGTAGTAACACACAGCAGAACATCCCTGCATGTTTCCTGCAGCCAGGACCTGCTGCTTCCTGAGTGAGGGCAGCTGGCTTCTCAGATCCAAAGGCTGACCACCAGGATCTCCTTTGTGGACCGGCTCTAGAATTCAGAATCTCCAAAGTGTTTCAGACACTGGTTTTCATATAAGGCTGGGGTGTGTTAAGCCCAGACACTTAGCCTGGGGTAGCTCATAAGTAAGAGCTACTTTTGCTCCACAGTGCCAAGTACATTTGGGACTGCTGTGGGTGGAACACAGGTGGTCTCAGGAGGCTTTGGCCATTTTCATAGATTACGCTGTTAGAAATCAGATAGGAGTTTTGAGTCCTTGTCTACCCCAGATTCTTGTATATGTATCAAAGCTTAAGTTATCATGTTACATTGAATCTACGTGTGATGGCTTCCCTTGCTGTGGTTGCTCTAAGGAGGAAGAGAAGAACAATACTCCTGTCCCCTCTCCTCTGCTCTCTCAACTCCATCTCTCTCTGCCTCTTAGAATACAGAGGTGGGGATAGACAGTATCTCCAGGGATTACTCATGAACACAGTGGGTTTTCACTCTGATGCCTTCGGAATTTTTTTTTTTTTAAGATTTTTGTTCTTAGTTTATATGCATAGGTCAAACACATGAAAGATCAGATATCCAGCCTCCAACGGTGGTATAAGAGCCTCTAAACCCCACACTCCTTTCTTTAGACCTGGACCTTAAAACACAAACGCCAAATGTAGTCACAGTGCTGAGTGTCCTTGGCCCCTGCTTTATAGTCATGATTCCCTTCCTGGGATAAGTGAGGGATTTCTGAGTCTTTGGTCACAAACTATAAGGGGACACTAGCCTAATCAGCCACAAGAGGCATGTGGCATGGGACAACCCTGCTGAGGAAGCCCCAGATCAAAGCATCTCCTGGTGGAAGAAGGGAGGAGGGCTGCAAACAGACTCTGGTCCCTGTCATCTTCTACCACCCCAATCCTGCAGGCCATGCACAGAGGGAAAAAAAGGAAGTCTTGTCTCATGGGGTGGGGGTGGAGTTTGCAGTATGCAAGCAACAATGTAAACAAACAGAGCTGTTCTCAAAACCAACAGTGATAAGTGAGCCTCAGCCTTGCACATCTTTGGTGCAGTAAAAAATTCACCAAGAAATGCTCCTTAAGTGTGGCTGAGGTGGGGGAACTGAGCCTTGGCTGTGGCAGGCCAGTGGAGGCTCTGAACTTGAGCTCATACCCTTGGTCATGTTAGATGATCTATTTCCATAGGTTAGGGGTCCTGTATTCCCTAGGTCAGATGAGTTAGGGCTCCAGGGTTGGGACATGCCTGACTCACCAAGCTACTCTGTATCTTCCTCAAGGTTTGTGGTTAAATCTCTTACTCTGAACTTCTACATTCAAGTGCAGTTTTAATACGAAGATGAAAGACGCCCGTTAGCAAACAAGACACAATGCTGTAGTTTAATGCCATTGCTTTTTCTCCTAAGATTTCAAAGGAAATTTGTGTATTTTTTTTAAAAATAGTGTTGTATCAGAGTACTTCCATTTGAGAAATGGTGGCATGATCAGGCTCTTTCGCCTTATGCGGTGCTTGAGCTGAAACCTAGGGCCTTGCATGAGTTCGCTCTGCACTCAGCCACTGGGCTACACCCAGCCTTGCATGTGGCCTTTTGCAATGGGCTCTGACTTTCCTTTCAGTACAGAATGAATGGGTAGTGGTGGTTTCTGGATTCTGAGTAGATGGAGCTGTGGGGGCCACTGTCCAATTGGAAGTTGGAGCCCAGGGTACTCATTTTGAAGTTGTGTCTACATTTAAAGTCTTTTATATGCAATTAATTTGTAGGTCACAATTTTAAAGCAGCATCAGCTTGAGCAAAATGCCCTTCCTTCAGGTTTTAGAACTGGCCTTTGGCTGAGGATAGAGAATGTAGAATACTTAAGAGCAGTAGCCGAAGGTCTAACTCCCTCCCATTTCTTCCACAGAACTACAGAGAACAGTCACCCAAGTGGTTGTAAACGTCTTCAGGAAGGATGCTGCATCTCAGAAGTACAATATACTACACACCAACCCTTTGGAGTGTCATTATAGGAAACTGGGTTGGAAAACCTGAATGAATGATCTGTTCAGTGAAGTTGGCATTTGCAGCAAAAGGAGTACTTGTCTTAGTGACAGGGTACCAATGCAGTCTTCCTGAAACCTTTATTTGAGAAGAGCAATGGGGGAAGAGTGCTTGGGAGGTCTGGGCAATGAATGAGAAGTGCCTAAAATGCTATTTTAAACATCTAATTTTCCAGAAGCCACTTTATTGGGATGGGAACATGTCCCTGGTACATGAGACAGGTCTGAGCCTGGGACATGAGACAGGTCTGGGCCTGGGTCTTCTTCAGTTTGCTCATCACTGTGGCAGAACAGGATAGGAATTTCATGTGAAACTGGTGGTATGTTCGGTAGAGAAGTTGCTATGGAAAAACACAGTCCTTGGCAACCAATGGCTGCCATTCAGTGTGTTAACTGTGGACCTACTATGAGTTGACTCCTGGCTTTCCACACAGCCTCTACTGCAATGCAGTCCTACTCCATCACAGATCATGTTTTTTTTTTTTCCTTTTGGTACAAACTTGCTTTCCTAAAATTGAGCCTGTACCTTGGTTTATTAAAGAAAAAGCAAATGATTTCCTATAAAAATATATGCATATCATATATATCTATTTATAGATAAAATTATTCTGGCTGCCTAAGCATCAAATTCATAAAAATCTCTTTCTACAAGTTTTTTTCAAGTATCTTTATGACAAAGAAAATATTTAGGGTCTACATTGCCCATGATCCTAGTGCCTGGGAGCCTAGCCTGTCCTTCTGGTATTTGGGTTCATTTCCTTGTCTTCCCCAATTTTCTTCCACAGTGTATAGATCATTATTTTGCCATCATAAGAAAAGAGACCTGATTGTTGCTCAGTCAGAGTAATTTTGCCTGGCTAGGGCATGTTCCAGTCCTACAAGTGTAGAAGGGCACTTGTGAGCTGGCCTGCAGTGGAACGTCATTTGTTTGGCCCTGCATCCTGGGAAATAAGTCAACTGTTTTGTCCTGGGGGCAATAAAGGTTATTAAGTTAAAAAAAAAAGAAACCAGAAAAACAAAAAAGAAAACTAATTTAACTAATTTCATTGTTGATGTTTAAATTGGACCACAGATGTTAGAAATATTTGTCAAGGAAGATTTTCCCTCAGGCCACTTTCAGGCCTATGAGTTGGGTAAGGAAGTGGAACAGTGTGTGTGTGTGTGTGTGTGTGTGTGTGTGTGTGTGTGTGTGTGTGTGTTGTGTCTCTGAGTAGCTCTGGCTCTCAAGGAATGCAACCCCTCTGTATTTTCTTGCTTTTATTCCCTTCCTCCTTCAAGTTCATATTACTTTATTCATATTAAAGAATGATTAATTTTAGATATTAAAGCTAACATGTGACTAATCTTCAGCAATCTAACTTCTGGGGCTGACTTAGCCATTATATTCAGTACAAGTTGAAGTTTGATTGTAGCGTGTGCTCACGCGTGTTAACAGACTCTAAACACTGGTCTGCATCTCTACCCATCAATTATTCTAATATGTAGCTTATGTCAGGGGTCTGCTACAGTCTCTCAAACTAGTTAGTAAGGCCTGATGCACGTTTCTAGGAATTCTGTAAGCTGAATAGGGTCTTACTAGCTGCCTGAAAGTGGCTTTGAGGAGAATAAAAAAGCCACAAAAGTTATATATCGGGGTACCTTTTCCTCTTGAAGAACAAGTTGTTGAGTAATTTATTTGTGTTCCATTGTGTGTTTCCTCAGGAAAGAGAAGACATGCAAAGTTCAGTTGATAGTGGAAGCAACAGTGCTTTAAAAAAGTTTCAAAATATTTGGTGATTTAGTTTAATCGATGAGTTTGTAAATAGTCTAAAGTATCATTCAATTTTCTTATTGCCTTAAAATAACATTATAGCATTTAATATATTTTTAATTATTTATACGTTCTAGAATATTCCCATAAAGTTAATCTGGGACATCTGTTAACATTTTTAAGATCAAAGCCTCTGCATTTAGGTTTTTAGTTTATGGAAGAACAACTAAACTTAAATATTAATAGGAGTGAATATTGTATGAAAAGCAAAGGAAATAAATGTTCATCATTGGGGTAGCTTTGGTGTGATTTCTTTCTTTATGTTTTATAAATTCTACCTTTTGGTATTCTTCAATTGCTCTGGATTTAAATGGTATGCTTATGTGTGTACATACAACTACATACACATACACACAGACTCAATTATGTCTGCAGAGAAATGAGATGTCTGGTTCCTTATTTCCTACTAACCAGGAATAATTTATGCTAAAACCCGGCAGGCAAGTGGCTTTTAACATCTTTTTATCTGGCCAAACGGCTCTTCCTCTCCTTTCTTAAAAGTTCAAACTGTCTTGATTTCTGCTTCCGCACTGCTCAACAACATATTTAGCTTAAATACGCCCACTTTATAGCTCCATGTGCAAAGTTCAATGCCTTTAAGCCCCTTACATCAAAGATGAATCTACATGTATCCAATGAATTTCACTCCTAAAGGCATGGAGCTAGGAGTGGGGCTGCTGGGCAGGTATGTACTGGAGTTGGGCAGCATGGTAACTGAGCAAGAATCACCCGAGTTCTGTTGGGCAAAGAACAGGAGCAAAGTATGACTTCCAAAGCTGGCGAGAGAGTGAAAATGGAGCGCATCTTTCTTCTAGCTTCCAGTCCACCTCTCTTCCAGCCAGGGATGACTGTAGCATCATCCATCCTTTAGCCCTTAGGATCTGACATGTAAGGGTGGAAAGCCAAGAGGCTGAATCTGAGCCCTAAGATAATTCTCAGAAATATTTTTTTTTAAAAATATCAAACCGATAGCATCTAATTTCTCTGTTGGCTTGCTGAGTTTTGAGGAAAGCAGAGCCCAGCTCTTTCTGGATACTGACAGGTCTTACAGTGGGCAATCAAGTGGAGAGGTGGGTTTGGGGCAGGAGGATCAGCACATTTTACAGCAGTAGTTCACACACGATGATACCGTACATTCATTCATTGTAATTGAAATGGAGCAATCTGCAAGCTTATGTTACAGCAGAGTCCACGGGCCTCAGGGATTATTTCAGGAAAACAGAAGTGCAAACAAATGAGTTGTATGTCTCTGTTAGTATATGTTTTCAAGATATAAATTCTTTAAATTACCTGGTTTTCTATTTAAATACTGATACACCATGTTCGAAAGCAGTGATTTCTTGGTACAATATAACATTAGCCGGGGAGACTGCTTTTTTCAATAACAACATAAAATGTGTTTAGAAAATTGAAAAAAATTAAAATAAACAGTCATATTTTGTGGTTTTACATGATCCTTATACCAGAGTTGAGAAGCCCCCTACTTAATGAAACATCCCAGAAGCCCTAGCATTAAATAACTACTCAGGAAAGGTGACATCAGTTTTATTGGGTCATCTATGTATGCTCATGTTTCATTAAGAAACCCTCTGGGCATCACACACATGGTGTGGCTTTTCACTACTTATCATTGTTATGCTACACAGGCTGCTTCAACTTTATATATAATATATATATACGTATACATACATATTATATATATTATAAGAGTTTTTTGTTCTAGAGCTCAATATAAATTAAGCAGTTTTACTTTCTGTAAAAGTTTAAATTAATAGATTCAGTGCGCTCATGTTTAAATAAGGACTCCATCTTGACTGCCTATTCTACATAGAATTTAAGCTCAACTGCACTATTTTCCAATCACACTGGAAAATACTCTTTCCACCTTATGGGATCCACAAGGTCACCGAGTGTCACCCGTGATCTAATTCTATTTTCAGTCCATATTGTATATGAGCTTGGCTAAGGAAAGTTTTTCTCATTTGAACTGGGAGAACCTTTCACCCCATTCCCGTGTTGTCATTTACAAATGCTGAGTGTCACTCGGAAGATGTGACCAAGGAGAGATTCTTTATTTATGCTGTGCTGAGAGTAACTGCTTCACGGAACACGAAGCTCTTTTTGTGCATCCCTTAAGATACTCTGTGTGGCACGTAAACACATAAAGGTACTTATACGGACGATTCTTCTTTAAAACTCTTTGTCATTTCACTTACTCAGCAAAAATGAGTAATTATTAAAAATATTTCCCATTGCTTTCTACACTGTATCTTTGGGTAGCCTTTCTGGGTCACACTTGATCTGTCTCTTTCCAAGTAAGCAATCCTAGATGGATGATGGAGTACATGGAGCTATGTGACCACATCTTTGGCTATATTTCTGAATTTCTTCTCACATGATTGAGGCAAACCTGAGGATAGATTGTTGAATAGTTGTTATTGGTTTTTTTCCTTAAATATTTCATTTCTCCATTTTCTTCTTTAGTGGCCTTTTGAAGAATCCAATCTGTTGAGAAAATACAAATCATAACACAATTAATTACTTTGATTTAGGCAATAGATGCTAATCTATTTGGATATAATCTAATTTAATCATGAATTAGGAAATCTGGGCATATATTTAATTCAGAGAACTGATGTATATTTTAACTGACCGATTACTACTGTATGTAATATAGATGACATTCATCAAACCATTTACTTCATCTTTGGCTATATCACTACACTCAGTTAAGCATCTCTTCCAATAAAAACCCTGCATGTGTGGCATAAGCAGGCTTCTGAGGCACATTTTCTCATCATCAAATTTCTTAATAGACAGAAAATTTTCCATCCAATAAACAATGGTCACAAATTAAGATTCTTAGAGTTCACAGCTAGCTTGCTAGATGGCCACAGACAGGTATCAGGGAGATGTCTGAATTTCCTGAATTAATCTAAGCAGGTCAGAGTGCTGCACACAAGGTTGCCAGAAGTTTCTCAAAAGACCCCATGTCGTTTACTTATGAAAATAGAATCATTAGGCTCTGCCAGTGCCTGACAAATACAGAGATGGATGCTCACATCCAACCATTGGACTGAGCACAGGGTCCCCAATGTAGGAGCTAGAGAAAGGACCCAAGGAGCTGAAGAAGGGATTTGCAGCCCCATAGGAGGAACAACAATATGAACTAGCCAGTACCCCCACAGCTTCCAGGGACTAAACCACCAACCAAAGAGTATACAGGGTAGGACTCATGGCTCCTGCTGCATATGTAGCAGAGGATGGCCTAGTCGACCATCAATGGAAGGAGAGGCCCTTGGTCCTGTGAAGGTTCTATGTCCCAGTGTAGGGGAATGCCAGGGCCAGGAAGCGGGTGTGGGTGGGTTGGGAGGGGGGAGGAGATTGGGGGTTTTTGGAGGGGAAACCAGGAAAGGGGGATAACATTTGAAATGTAAATAAAGAAAATATCTAATAAAAAAACAAAAACAAAACAAAATAAAAAAGAAAATAGAACTATTGACTATAAGGGGGAAAATCATGTAGTGGTTAACGTAAGTCACATTTTATTGTTCTCTGTTATTGAACCATCAGCAAAAAACTTCTCAGTCTTATATTTATTTCAATTATAGAGAAAACAAAGACAATTGACACGAGATAAGCATTTGGAAGTTATCTAATCTTACTTTTTAATTTATTGAATAAGTTAAATCCCATTTAAATAATTTAATCTTCTTTAAAACCCAATGTTTAAATTAAAAACCAAGTCCCAGGGGAGCAGCTTTTAAAAATTGTGCGCCCTAACTTTTTAAAAAATTTGAGTGAGTTAATTATTTGCAAATGAATTATATCCTTATCACATGGATCTACAGGTCTGTACTGATGTGAATTCGCATGCTCCTGTGGATGTTTGAGGAGGGGTGGTGAAATCTGCTTGCAGGCAGAGGCCAGAAGTCACACTTGGGCATAGTTCCTTTTGCTTTTGCAGATGGCATTTTTTTCCATTGGCCTATTAGACTAGCCAGAAAAAGCCAGAGAGCCTGGGGGTGGGAGTGGGGAGACAGAGTGGGTGTAGGTGTGGGTGGGGACCTTCTGTCTCCACTTTCAGTGCTGGGACTATAAACACATAACAGCCACATGCCAATATGCATAACCTTTAAAAAAGATTCAATTTCTTCGTGTATAAAGGTATGTCTCTGTGTGTGTCTGTGTGTGGGACCACACACGTGAGAGCTAGTGCACTCAGAGGCCAGAAGTATGGGTACTGGAAACTGAACCAGGCATGTAGAATGCAGATGCTAAGCTATCTTTCACCAGTTCACAAGCCGAACTGGGTTTTGTGTGTCTTGGGCGGGCGGGCTCGTGGGGTGTTACTTGACTTGTAGCTGAGCACCTTACTAACCGAGTGATCTTCATAGTCGGGGACTACACACTTAATGACTGAGCACTAGAGGGCTTAAAGGAGCAAATGATGAAAAATATGCATTTCCATGTTAGGACGTTAGCCAGGGCTGTGGTCCGCCAGGACGTAGTTGCTAGAAGACGAGGTAAGGGGTGGTATGAACAAGTGATGGTGAAAGCTGCTGTGACTTTGTGTTTTCCTGAACACCAGTCATTTCCTGGGTGGCAACCACAGAAGCTCCGCACCTGCCCTGAGGTGAGAGTAAATCAGAGGCTTCTCCAGAGGGGAGCCAAGTATTTAAGATCCACCTTCTTCCGGTTCTCCCCAGCCGTTTGTCAATTGGCTCGCCTTCCTCTCAAAACCCGCCCCTTCCCAGCCAGCTGTCTTCTTTTTAAAAAATGTTTCTAAAAGTCTATCTTCCAGATGAAACTACCTTGATCGTAACTTTTCCACTCAAATTCTCCAAACATTAATTTTACTAAGGGAAGCAAACTTAAACAAAGACGATCTTAGCCAAGAATTGAAAAACGAAAAGTAAGTTTGTGACCCCCCTAGACCTTCTATAGGGTGTTGCTTTCCTGTTTTGATTTCTGAATTATAAATTCTCCTTTATAGAATTAACCTAGTTCAATACCCTGTGGCAAGAAGTAGGTGGTCAATGCATAATGTGGAATAAGTGTTGAATAAACAAATGAATACCGATTAATAAAAGATTAAAACGTAATGCTACACCAGTCCTCCTTATCCACAGGTCTGGGTGCCTGAAACATGGCAGTAATGAGTGACAGACACGAAGTTTTGTTTTATCCTATTTGTACATTTTGATGATGAAAGTGATATAAATTAGTAAGAAATTAACAATAATGACTAATAAAATAAGATTCTCATAACACTGTGTTATGATAAAAGTTAGGCAAGTGAATTTTTAAAAATTTCCCAGAGTATCTTATTATATATACTGCATTATATTTTGATGAGCAGTTGATGGATCCTGGAGTTTTCCAGAGAGAAACCAACTATGGGGAACTACCATATTCCCATCAATAAGTTATGCTGGGTGGGCGACAAAGCTGTAAGATGAAGACTCATCAGCAATGGGACTTGGACATCGTGTGAATCAAATAATAAAAGGCATGTCCTTGCTTCTCATGGTTTTTCTTCCAACTGTAGTATTTTGTTTTATATGTTCTCTGAATTTTTTTTCTAAGTCAAGTATTTTACATGTTTCAAAGGAATCATGATCCTATACCCTGTACTGTTCAGCCAAAGAATTTATTTTTAAAAAATGCAGAGGTTTTAGAAACAATGCTAGTTGTATCTAGTTGTTCGCTCCTTGATAATCTTGGGGTTGGGGTGGGGTGGGGTGGGCATGGTTCACTAAGTCTCCTTACCTTTGTTTTAACATTTACAGGTGTAAAATGCAGTTACAATGTATTGCTATAAAAGTTGTAAGGACCACAGAATGGAATCAGTTAATATCTACTCAAACTCTTATTCAGAATATTACTGTCTTTGCGGCCCTGAAAAACATGCAAACCTTGTCTGTAACTTCATTCCTCGTTTAGAGACTGAGGTGTTCAGCGAATATCTTGTGTCTGTATGGATGTGGCACCTGTCAATTAAAAGAAAACCCTATGGCCTATTGGAAAGGGTAGACTAGAAGGTGGGACATCCGGGAGGCAGAAAGAATTCTGGGATTTAATGTTAGGCAGATTTGCCCTGGGAAGATGTGAAGAGCTGGATGCATGGTATCTGAGCACAGGAAATCAGCCATGGGGCAAAGTCTAAGTTAAAATAAATGGGTTAAGTTATGATCTAGTCAGATATTATAAATATATTTTGAGAGTGGGTCTTATTTCTGGGAGGAAGAAGCAGACCCAACTTCTACACTAAGGGTCATAATAGCAAGGATGCTTGGAAGCAGGGTGCTTAACAGAGTTCCTGGGACATGGTAAGCACTTACTAAGAGCTAGCTCCTTCTGTCTGTCATAGAGTCAGAGTTGCGATTGTGCAGCCTTTCCGGAAGGCGTTTGAACTAACTAAACATACATGGCAAGACAGCCCAGAGTTTGTTAGCTGACCGTTTGTGGGTGGCAAAGACAATCGTAGAAGCTGTAAGTAGGTATCAACACAACACTTTCTGGAAATGTTTTTATTTTTCTATCTGGGCTTTTTCAAACTAAGGAATTAGAAACAGGTGGGTGAAAATTCCCTTTTGTTTGTTTGGTTTAAATAGAGGTATGAAGTCAGTGGAACTCATCCTAATATCAGCCTGACTGTCCTTGAGCCCTAACGTCATGCCATATGAGCTCAGTCAGCGCTCACACTAATTAGAAGGACATCATCACACTAACTAGGAGGCATCCTCAGGCACAGGGTGAATCAGAGGTGCTTCTAAGCCAGGAAACCAGTCTGTGCCAAGCACAATGTAGAAACCAGGCCTTGGGTACCACAGTGTGGCCAAGCCAGGTACTGCAGAGAACATTGGCCCCTAGGAACTTCAGAGGATGCTGCTGAGTGTGAACTGTGTCTTGGAGCTTTGATAGGGAAGGATCATAGAGTCTGTTTATGGAATCCAAAGCTGCTTGGGCATATTCTCCCTGGAGGAAATCTCCCAAAGAGGAAGTTTGTCATCACAGAAAACTCAGGAAGGGTGATAATAGTTGTAGCTCAGCAAGAAAAAAAATTTCGCTAGATAAAAATAATTCTACTGTTCATACAATAGAAAAATGAGTATGTAGTTACAGTTTTTAATTTTTGCATGCTTTATTTAAAGAGGCAGTAGGTAAAATGTTAATGCAAGAAAGAATTATAATTCCATATTTAATTGAAAAAATATTGAATTCAACTTTTCTCTGTTATTTTGTTTTCTGATAAATTCATCATAAAAGCTATCATCATGGCTTGTTTGAAAATAATATGTTCTTACATTTCTCACCCTAGACCATCTCAGTAAATATCTAAATTAACTTGAAAGAAAACAAATTACCACCTTGGTGTTCCCAAAGGATTTTGGTATAGGGGGTCTCTGAACCTTATGCTCTTCATTATACTATTTTACTATTGTATTGCATGTTCCTTATACAGCCACACAAAAGAAAATATGTTGTCTTTTCTGTTTATACACCAAAGAAGCATTTTATCTTTAAGACACACAGAGTGGCTAAAACAAGGTTCATCTCAATTATGAGTCTATTCCTCGTATGTCCTTCATTGATATAGGACTTCAGACTACTTTTGCCATAAAACTAGGTTTTTGTTTTCCTTTCTTTAAAAAGTAAGAGATAGACTTATTACAATTTTAGGTAAATGTTAAGTTAAATGGTCCTTAGTAATCTTCCCCTGTAAAAAGGATGCCCAGGGATTTTGGATATATGTATCCCCAATCGAGGCACATGGTTTTTCCTTTGTGAAAATGAGACTCTGTAAAAATGAGACTCAATGTATGAAAGTCATTTAAAAAAATCTCTCTTCTCACATGAAAGCTTGCACTTTATTATGTACGAGAGCATCAATAACTCCTAACTTATTTTGCTCATTGTCTCTTGGTGGTTGGAGTAAGCATGGGCAGTATCCATGGCGCTTACCTTCCACAGAGCTAATATAAGCAGCATTAACAGCAGGAGTCCCGCAAAGGCGCTCAGGAGGATAACCCACAGCGGCACTCGGCCTGGGAGCCCGTCTTTGGATATCTGAATAGCCAGCTGAAAATTATTAAACACGGTTGTTAACGCTGATAAACACCCATCAGAACTCCTGGAACACCGAGTCCGGGTGGGCTTTATTTTTCTACCAAACAGTGTAATTAATCTCATTACTGTATACAGAGAAAACATTTGGTTTACGTTTGAGAATGCCTTTCATTTACTCACAATGTCCCATAATATCAAATTTATTATGACGAAAATGTAGAGCAGTTCGAAACAGAGTTTTACAACTTAAATGGTACGGCTCACTCAGATGGGATTTCTAAATGTTCCCAGGACAGGATGAGAAAATCATGCTTTTGTCTAAAATAAGTCCTTCGGCTTAATTTTCTAAAAAGTCAAGGATAAAATACGTGTACTTTTACCAAGGACTCAGCTTGAATGACTTCATCTTTGTTTTGGATTTTCCAATGACTAAGTGAAGGAGTTTTAAAACAAATTGTGTGTGTGTGTGTGTGAGAACATACATACATATACAGTTCTAAATATATACACATATATTTAAATACACACACACACACACACAGGCATTTTCTGCAAATAGATTTTACAATGTCTTCTGAGGAGGAGACGATAAAGTCAAACATGGCTGGTGAGTTGTAAACATGACGGCTTTCCTAGCTTCTAAGGAATAAGACCAAGCCTGAAAATCACATTAGAAGCCGATGGAAATCAAATCCATGTCTGACATGAGCGTCCGTTCAATCGCTGCTTACACCCCTGTATACGATCATAAAACACCCTGGCCAAGTCTGCATTTAAATGCCGTAACGTTTCCAGACGCGCAGCCGCACTTACCTCTCGTTTCCGGTTGCTGCTGCTTAAAGTCAGCGATGAGTTTTCACTCTGAAGTTCTCCCCGTATGGTAAGATTTAAGCTGGAAAAATGTGCCTGAAAGGCAGGTGGGGTTCGTATTAATGCTCCGCGTTAACCAAGATGACGGTAGTCATGTCTGTGCGGCACAGTCACCACACCTTCTGCAGTCCCCCATGTAAGGTCGGGCAAGATCAACCCAGCTGAAATTCCAGTACGGACTGGGAGAGGCTCCCGAGGTCTCACCTCTAGCTAAGGAACTTAAGGGGTTGGGAAAGTCGCTTTTCTTTCTTTCTTTTTTAAAAAAATATATTTTAACATAAAAATATAGTTCCATCATTCCCTTGTGCTCCCCTCTTTCCAGCCCTTCCCATAAACCCCCATTCCCTTTCAAATTCATTATCTCTTATTCTTGATTGTTGTTATAGATGAAGAGATATAAAACACAGTCTGGTAAGTCTATTTAGTATGGCTATGCATGTGGCCAGTGGTGCCCCCCGCGCGCCCCTCCCCTCAACTAAGTAGATGACCTTACATCATGAATATGGCGTGCCACAATTGTATTTGGTGGATTAATAAATACAAATAAATAACAAGTTATAAAATGAAGACAGGATGTCTGGTGTAGCTCTTGTAGGGGCTGGAAGGGGAGTGAGGTGTAGATAGCATCAAGATCTATTGTGTACATGTGTGTAAGGTTTGAAAAAGAAAATAGAAGAAAACTGAGATTGTTCTGTGAGATTAATACACTTGTGACTGCGGATACCTCTTTCACTTCCCGCTGCCCCCATCAAACCGTCCCTTAGATCCTCTTTATAGAATGAGACCGAAAACTTCAATATAACTTCCATTCAGATTTTTCTCTAGAAAAGCGAACTTCGGACTTACCTGCATCTAGGTATGTATGGGATAGCTACATTCCAATAATGAGGACTATGCATAGGTACTTATTAAGGATTGTGCATGATACAATATTAAACCTTGATGACTTACATTGTCATCTTAATAGGGACAAACCTAAAATTCTTAGGCCTATATGATCAACTAAATATTTCTTTAAAGAAATGAACAGCCGGGCATTGGTGGTGCATGCCATTAATCCAGCACTTGGGAGGCGGAGGCAGGCAGGTTTCTGAGTTTGAGGCCAGCCTGGTCTACAGAGTGAGTTCCAGGACAGCCAGGGCTACACAGAGAAACCCTGTCTCGAAAAACCAAAATAAATAAGTAAAAATAAAAAAGAAATGAACAAAAGTTACAAAGTATAACAAACTATTTTAAAACGGCCTGCATTCGGCTGGATGTGGCTTTGTAAGGGATAAAAGAAATACTTGTATAGACCGTCCAAACACAAATCACCACTCTTCTTATTCAAGCTTTCTACTTTGTTAATCACACCAAGGAACGTCATTATATCATCCTCTGAATCCTAACTCGGTCCCAAACTACTAATAAGATAAGCACAGACCTCAATAACGGAGTACAGTGCAAAGGTTAGCGATGAGAGAGCCCAAGAGCTTTGCATCTGACGGGGAACTTTGGAGGAAACTTAATGATTGGCAGATGGGGAAGATGAGCCCCGCACAGTGTCACATTCTTGGACACTCCCAGCCTCCTGTTCTTTCCAGGGCAATGCTGTGACTTACCCAGCTACTGCATAGTGAACTAGCACTTACTTTTATGAAAGTTGGTTTCCACAAGATGAGTGAGACATTCACTTGACTCACATCCGAGGGAAGGAGATGACACGTGATGGTAGCAATCTTGCAGGTACTGCAGTCCTGTTGGATGGTTAGAGATACACGTTACAGTGCTTGCGGTCTGATCACAGGCTCTATATTAAAATGCTTCAGATATATATTTCTAGGTTGGCATGGGATAGGCTGCACTTGGAAAGCGTAAAGAAAAAATTAACAGAACTTAGTTTACCTGGATTGTGCCTCTTTTGAGAACCTCAGACTTTGATATTGTCATTTTCTTCCCAGAGTTGATACCCAAAGGGTCCTCAAGGCTTCGAGGTCTGCAGTTTACATTCTAAGAAAGGAAAGATTTCCTCATTAGACACTGCCCAAGGCAAGAGAACAAGATAAGTTGGTGCAGTAATATGAAGGATCTGTGAATGACCGCCATTAATATATATATATATATATATATACACACACATACATATACATACACATATATACATATGCATATACAAATACATATACATACACATATATACATATACATATGCATATACATATACATACACATATATACATATACATATATACATATACATATACATATACAGTCTATTTGTGAGTATGCAGCACAGGAGAGGCAGTAAGGCATCTTCCATGTATTCCTACCTCAGGTAATAATCACTGTCTTCATGGCCCTTGCAACTGCAACAGAGCTCACAATTATCAATTTTATAGTTTTTCAAAGAAAATCTGGTAAATTTACCACAATGTATATGTTCAATTATAGATACTGTATTATCTATGCGTTATATAGATATTCAAATTCATAGATATAAATATACAGAGACAATAACGTAATGTACATGCATACATTCTGCTGAGGAAAAGGAAAGCATTAGCAGATGGTGCTCGATGAGATGCCCGTCTTCTTGACCTCAAGGGAAATTCCAGAGGTTTCTTTTTTCCTTGCCCTTAGCAAAATAATTAAATGATTTCCACAGCAAATAATCCTGTTGTTATGTTTTTATTTTTAATTCTGAGAATGCTTTAGTGTTGAAAAACTGGGTGAAAAGAAGGCAGAATGTTAAATGTTGAACCCAGGCATTCACTCACTTATCACTGAGTGGCTTTCTGCGGTCTAGACACTAAACAGCGAATGACAATAACAACAACAATGATAAATACATAATAATAGTAATAAGCAGAAAAGGGTCTATTCAGTGTTATAAATACAATGGGGCCACCATGCTGGGACAATTTGGGGTTAAGTAAGTAGCAATCTGCTCTTTTGTGTAGAGCCATGTATGGTTAGACAAAAACCATGAGGCTTCTTTATTGAGTCGACTCCCTCAAATAAATTAAACAACAATGAACAATCAAGTATCCATCAGCAATCAGTTACCTAATATCTACTGGACTGCACCATGACTCGTAAAGGGCATTGCCTGAGTTCGAGCATCCTGAGCCTGTGACTACAATCTTAGCTGCAAGCTCAGTCTTTGTGGGTGTGATTAAATAGAAGTTTTCCAGGTAAGAACATCTCACATTTCAGGAAAATGCAAGTAGGGGTGCACAAAACCATCGGGGCAGAAATGAACACAGAATCACAGGAGGGATGGAGTCAAGGGATACACAGAGGTACCAGCAAACACTAGATGCTGGGAGGGCAAGCGTGGCCCAGAGGGCATCTCCGGCATCAGCACCTCGACACTGGACTGCTCTCCCTCAGCATTACTGAATAACAAACTAGCAGGTTTAGCTCCTCGCTTTCTGTAGGTTGTTACCAGAGCACTGGATATTGAGCTTATGCATTCTGTCATTGATGGGAGTAGTTATTAATTTTTACTTGCTTCTCCATGTTTTTCTTTAACAGAACCACACTCACAACAAGTGTCACACATAACCCAAGGCTTACATATCAGCTGAAGAGTGTAGCAGTGGGCTGCAGAGATGGGCTTGGCGGGTAAAAAGTGTTCACCGCTATCCCAGTGTCTTGAGTTCTGTCCCAGGGCCTCTGGTGAAAGGCACTTGCCGCCAAGCCTGATACCCTGAGTCAACAAACTGCAGGGCCCACGTGGTGGAAGGAGAAAACTGACTACTACGAGTTGCCCTCTGACGTCCTCTGTGTACCGTGGCCCATGCAAGCCAACCTCCTCATACAAAATAAATAAGTAAATGGAAATGTAATTTTTAACAGGAGTTTTGAAAAGAAAATTTGAAAAGAAACTGTAATGACAAAAATTGAAAACCATCCATAACTTACATCAGAAGATGACCATCCAGTTGGGTACAGTACAGGATAGCCATCTGACGTCAGATTGGGAAATGAAATTGCCAGCCGAAGTTCTGGCATTGGGAAATGCCCTCTTTTTCTAATCTGTAGGAAAACAAATACACATATAATCATTTTCGGCTATTTCCAAGGCGTCCTCTCCATTTTACATAGGACTTGGCTTCTTTTCTTGTTTGCATGTTTTTGTGCATGTGGTATATGTGTGTTTGTATGTGTATGTTCACATGCATACGTAAGTACATAGGCATGTTTGCGTGGGCAAATACTACCATGTACTATCTGAATGGTGCTTTCAGGATTGACACTGGACATTCATTTTATAGGTAGTTTCAGCCTATTTGCTCTTTCTAGCAAATGATTATCATAGCATTTTCATAAAGCATGCACTGCTCTGTGTCAGAAGCATGAAAAGTATATAACTTAGCATTATAGCTATATGTTAGTTAAGCTGTTTGTATGGAAAACCCAAGGCATGTAAGGTCAGTTATTACGTTGTTCTCTTATGGGCAGGTTAAACAAGCACACTGAATACCCACTAGGATAATACACTTCCCAGTGTATTATCAACCTGGGTTAAGCAGTCCAGTGAAATCATCAGTGGGAAATCAGTATTGAAAATTAACACTATTGTTAATCTCTTGCCACACCTTCTCTCTGTGTGTGTGTGTTGCATGTATATAAAAATGTAAGTCTGTTTGTCCCTGTGTATGCATGTGTAGGTCAGGAGAGGTCAGATGTCTTCCTCTATCACTCTGTGCCATTTCTTTTAGACATCATCTTTCACTGATCTAGACTTTCATCATTTAGGTTGGGCAGGCTAGCCAGCACACTCTCAGGATCCATATGTTTCTGCTCCCCAATGCTAGGGTAACAGGCACACACTAGATTTTCCTTTCTTTCTTCCTTCCTTCCTTCCTTCCTTCCTTCCTTCCTTCCTTCTTTCCTTCCTTCTTTTCTTCCTTCCTTCCTTTCTTTTTTTTTAACGTAAGTGCTTGAGATTGGAACTCAGGGCCGCGTGACTGCACAGCGAGAGCTCTTGCCCACCAAGGGTCTCCTAAGCCTCTATCCAGAGTTTCTGGAGGTAGAGATCATTTACTTGATCCACACAAGAAAAACTTAGCACATGTTTTGGTTGTTTTAACCTAGTTAACTGCAATGCCAGACGCCCTGAGTCATCTATCTCTAGCCTCAGCTACACGGGGGACCTGCCTGCCATCACTGGTTGGTAAGATAGGCATCCACTGTCTTCCTTTTGTCACTGTATCACAAGCTAGCGATACTGTACCCTGGTTACTGATGCCCCGGTCTGATGAGCTGAGTGACTTCCACCTCAGTTTCTATGCGTGTTTTACCCGCTAACTCTGAATCGGCAATCGATGTCCCTGAATCGGGACCACCAGATGCAGTGTACCCCCTGGATACCAGCATACAAGCATGATCTCCAGCTCCTACACATTAATGGCTCCTTAGTGATGTTTACTTAGCTGTATGGGAACTCTTTAATCATCACCAACAGATTCCAGGCCTGCCTAACTATAAAGCGTCCTCTGGGGAGAGTTGCTTAGATCTGCAATGGTCCTCCACAGTTACTGAAGGTTACATCATCCTTCAGCCATGGGACTGTGGAGATTCCTGTCTGCGCCTGGCCTCTTACATATGAACATGGTCCGCAACCATGGGAGTTGTAATCTACCCAGGGCTTGCCTGGCACAGCCATTCAGTTGCATGCTCTCTTCTTCTGACATTCAGTTGGGATCATTTATTCTGATTCATCATGGTTTTCTTACTAAGAAGAGATCTTTCTAAAAACACCGGAAAATGTTGAGAGCAAGCAGAAAACGGAAGCCTTCTACAACCCACCCACTTTAGTTGCATTTTACTGCATAAACTTATCTTTGTTATTTACACATATTATGTCATAACATTTATATATTATATATACAAAACCAAAACTCCATATGTTCATTAAATCTATTACGTTGTTTCTCAGTGACATACTGGTTAGTTGAGAATACGACCTCTAACAGCTAGATAACAAATATCTTTCAGCACCTGTCACCCGGGTGAAACTTGCTGTGCTAATCTGGTTTGCAGTTTTACCTTAGCTTTTAACTCTAGGAATTAGATTATCATCTCTGTTTTATTCCCAAGCATCAAAGGGAAAACAATAGAAAACCGAATAAGCTTGGAAAACTGATAACTAGCGAATGTAGCCAAGATATTATAATATATTGTCTTCCCATTGAATATATAACATTGTCTTTACCAAATGAATGACAGTTTATTTAAGTAATTTCATAGTGTTAAGAGTTAAAAATTTAAGTGCTTTATAAGAGTGTTATTAAAATTTTTAATCATTAGTAATTTCTTAGGGAAAATTACTGATAGTAAGTCACTAGGACTCACCTAAATATGTTGTTTTTATTTTTAGCCAGGTAATTTATTCTAGAGTTAATTTTAACAGTGGGGGTCTGTCTTGCCCAACCATTGATGGCAGGTCTCCAGTTAATTTAGTACAGCAAAGCTACAGGAGATACACTGTGCTATTATTCATGTGAACGTTATTTGTAAGAGGGAGCTCCTATCTCAAAGCCGGAGCCTGTGAGTTTCAATATCTGAAGAACTACAACACTGAAGTTTTTTCCCTTTTCACTCTTTTTGTTTGCTACGGTACAAAGAGTCTGAATTATAAAATCATATTCCAGAACTGAGCAGGGAGATTGTGTTCATGTCAATTTCCAGAATGGAGCTAGCTGGTCACAGTAATTCTAGCAAAGAACTCAGATTCGTCTCAAGAGCGTGCATTCATTCCCATTTTGTAAGAGAACTTCATTCTTCGTTGCTGACAACGCTCCCAAACTTTAAGGCTGCCTTCATTGATAAGGGTGTTGTATCACTTGATGGCATATATACATAAACCCTCCACTGGAATTGGATGCTCTTTTCTTCTTGAATAATACCAAGTCTATAAGGGTTACCCAGACTGAAGCTCCGTGACAGCCTTCTCTAAAGCTTAGGTAACGTTTCCAATAAAGAACTTAAAATGAACAACAACAACAAAAAGTAGTAGAAAATATCACTTACAGAAGTTGCTGTGCTAACGTTGGTAATTTACCACATAGTCCATATGAGAGCAACAGACAGACAAGAGACAGTGATTCACTGAATAAAGGAAAAGAGTCCCCAAAGGATTTTGAAATAATTCATCTGTGAAATTGTCAAGATTCTGTGAAACATGATTTTCTTGGCTATACTAAAACTAATATAAACTATATAAACCTTGCGTTTATAATAGCTACTTGATACCAGAGTGATTTTTTCCTAGGAAGTTATTCTAAGTTAATATGCCTTACTATAAGGAAATTGAGACTTTGGCTTTTAAAATTGACTTAAGGTATAATTACCAGTTTGCACTTAATCTTAGCCTGAAGGTCTAGAAGTGATTATCAATTTGACAAAATATTCTAACAGTTAAATTACAAAGAAAAATATGCTAGGATATGGATAGCAAATGTTGAAACACTTTCTTGTTTTCTTAATGCCAATAACTTATTCACAACATTGACTTAGAGGCGGTTTCTTACCGTGTAGAAGACATTAATTTCATCCCCAATGTCCTTGGTGGAATTAATCAGCTCAGGAACAGTCTCATTGGCAGCAACTGAAATGTGGTGTTCACTCGCAGAACTTAGAAGAAGGAATTGGAAAAATAAAAATAAAACACAGTAAAGTTAATTTATTTGACTTCATTCTTTTCTTTCCTTACCTCATAGGATTCCATAAAAATATTTGTAGACTTCAAAACAGAGAGTGATTCTTTTACACCCCCGCCCCCCCAAAAAAACCTCAGTTAAATATTTGAGGATGCTAAGAAGCACTTAATTCAATAGTCACTGTTGCTTACTTGATGCCAATATGTTAAATTATATGTAACTTTTAAAATATAATTTCATTGCTAGCAAATGAACAGTTTCTATGAATCCTCCAGCATTTAAATTTAGAGAAAAATCAGACCAAAATTTGATATATTTAGTATTGGTGAATTGAAATGAAACCAGTTTTTAAAAGAACGTTTACATTTACATAATTTTAAGGCACTGTGACTGCTAGATGGAAAACCCACTCTCCAGACAAAGGTCACAGTCCTTGGATGACCCTGGTAGAATTAAGACCGTCTCTCAAAGCAGCACTTCAGCCAAGAGAAGACAAATAAAAGATATTTATACATGCGTGCCAAAAATTGATTTAAATTAAGTGGAGAACTGTTGGGGAAATCTTTGTGCTGACAGAAGCGGATGCAGCAAGTCAGACAACAGACAGCAGACTTCCAAGGCAAGGACAAAATGAGTGAGTCTAAGTACCTAGCCTATGACCCTTGCTTTCTGATCGGTCATTGCCCAAGAAAAAATGCCAAAAGAAACAGAACAAGACAACGTTAGACTAGGCTGACCTTGGCATTGACTCACATATGTGTATATGCATTGCACAAATTTACATAGAAAAGCTTGCAATTCTGCATCAGGAAAGGAATTCATGAGCAAGGGACTTTGTGGAGTGGAAGTTTACAAACAGGACTGGTACTTGAATGGAAAATAAGGTCTGAATGGAAAGAATGGTTTTTGGATAGTAGAAACTAACGGCTGACCAGCGAGAAAAGCTTTAGCTGTGTGTGACAGAGTGGGCAGGTGGACCCCAGCCCACACGATGAGGAAGAACAGTGACCAGAAATATGCTGCTGACCTGTCAGAAAACACTGCAGTTTGTCAAGGATTTGGCTTGCTAAGCTCCTACTAAATAGGAGCTAAGCCCTGTCATTCGTACATTGTATTTCAATATTTAGTGCACACGGGTACTCAAATGTTGGGGTGCATGTGGATTATATGGGAGATATTTGATATGGATGCTGGGCTCCACACAAGAATTCTATGCTTGGCAGGTCTGAAGGGGCACTGGATTGCCTGCTCCTTTCAGCATCCAAGTATCTGCTCCTTTCAGCATTCGAGAGGTGATGCTGTCAGCCCTGGACCACGCTAGCGGAACCATTTGGTGATCAGAAAGCTGGCAATGAGTAAAGGTGGATTCAGCCTACCTGTAAAACTGCAGTCCGACTTCATATTTTACGGGGATGGAAATATTTACTTCATTATCGTAAAGAGATTCCAGGGGCTCTTCACTGTCACTGGAAAACAGCACAATCACACCAACCGTTACATTTGCTCACTCACCCACCATCTCCATGCACTTGGAAAAGATTATCTTGGCAACTTAATAGAATACAAAATCGTAGAATTCTTGGTTTGTTTTTACTGAGAGGAGAGGGGAGACTGGAGCTGGGCATTGCTAACGTTCCCAAGCTGTTGGTTTAGAATGGAAAATCACACTCATTTAAACTACGTTTATCTAAATTGTCTGAAATAATAAGAGCTTGCAGGCTTAATCATTAAAATGCTAAAACTGCTGGAATTCTGTGGCATAAAGGTTTGGACACAAATTACCTTAGTTTATCTATATCATATATGAAGCCCTTGTACAGAGACTCAACAAGGCTCAAACAGCTAATTGTGAATCTAACATCTTCTTATGTTGCCTTTAATAGTCTTTCCCAATTGAGTACTCAATATGCATGTTGTTTACATTTTAAAGTATTCTTTGATTTGGGTGTAATTATCATGATATTTGAAATTTATTTATATCTATACACACATATACACGAAACACAAATATGCCCCATATATTAATGAAGAATGGAGAAAAAATAAAATTTATATGGCCAGATAATGGGGAATGCAGTTGTTCTTGAACTTTACATTGAGTTATTTAAGTTTTCTCTGCCTTGGTTTTTCCATCTACAAAATGGATATTTTATTATTAAATTTTCTATAGTAGATAACAAAGAAATAGATGCTGAACTAAACTGAATTGATTCAATTAATTTATCCATTAACTCATCTTTTACTTGTTAACTTATTTTCCATCTCTATAGCAGTGATTATATGCAGGAAGCATGCTGGGTACTATAGCCACGCCACTTGACCTCACAGTATATGTTCTGGTGAAAATCTATCCCGAGCAGGAAGCTAAAATCCCCTTCCAGTTGCTACTTTAAAAAATATATGTAGTAGTCTTTATTTAACCAGGATGAACTGAACTTAGCTAACAAACAAGTAAATACTTTTGTTCAATATAACACCTAATTTTCTTTTTTAAAATTTATTTTCCCCTTTTATTGAAAATAGATGCATTGTGTGAAAGAAGCATAAGTTTAAGTAATATTTTTTTCTCACATAATATGTCATGATTGTGACTGTAGTTTCTCCTCCCTCTGCTTCTCTCAGTTCCTCCCTATCCCCATCCTGCCTGGATCTACTCTATCTGTCTGTCACTAGAAAAAGAGTTTTCTAAAGGATAATAACAAAGTATAATAAAATAAAAATGAACACATTAGAGCTTGGACAAGACAAGCAAACAGAAGGAGAAACCCAAGAGAAGGCACAAGAACCAGAGACCCACTCATTCCCACACTCAAGAGTCCCATAAAAACACTAAACTAGAAGCCAAGGTAAATCCACTGAGGACCTGTGCAGACCCATGCAGGCCCTGTGCATGCTGCCTCAGTTTCTCCCCATCTCGACTTTGCTCGTGTTGATTTAGGGCCTGTTTTCTTGCATGTGTTCTGGGATGCTGTTGAAAAGCTGTGAATGACTCAGATAAAATTTATTGAAGTATAAAAGGGTACCATGAAATTTGAAGACCATGTGATTATTCAGTTGACCTTGAAAGATGGCTAGGAAATGCTTAAAATTAGAAGATCCTGTCAACTATAAATACAGGTTGGCAGATATAAGTGATGTGTAGTTACAAGATAGTCTACAGCTAATATTACCAACGATTTTATTTGTTTTGAATAAGAATTCTTCTACTTTTGCTAATTACCCCCCCCCCCATGGTATTTTTTGTGGACTGGTAATTTCTGCTGATCTTATACAAGCTTCAAGAAGCTGCCAGTGACTCTATGAAGCAAAACAACCAAATTTTACATGAAAGGCATGTGATATGCATAAACACATATATGTTCACACACATATACCAACCTTGTTGCACTTAAATGAATAATTGCATTTTCTGAGAGATGTGATGTATTAAACTGGAATATTATTTTGAAGTTAACCTATGAAATGAAAATAGATATCTTAAGTAACAGATGAGGAATACATCCACTTTGAGTAAAATACAGTTTCTATAAAATCCTACTTAAACAGAAATTATTAAATTACTTAAGAAACATTGGCTTACAAAGTACAGCCTCATCATAAATACATAAAATAAAATATGAAATGCATATGCATTTATAAAGGTGAATATGTAATATGCTTTGCATATTATTATGGTATGAATGCTTTATTCATTCAAAGGTTATATGGCCAAGTTTAGTTACTAATGTTACAAAATGAGAGGGTCAGTCCTTTTGTTAGATATCAGGTCTTGAGCATACACACCAGTTGGATTAATGCCTTTGTGCAAGAGGTACCAGAGAGCTGCCTTTCCTGTTCCCAGGAAAGTGAACCAAGACACACGCCGCAGTGAACTTAAATGCCTTATCTAAGTCATAGTAACAGAAAGAATGTATGCAAACCACAAATCAAGAAGAACCATTCTACTTATTTGACGTCCACAACTTTCCAGGTAAGAGCAATGAACATACTTGCAGCAGGTTAATAATTAGAGTCTCTTTAATTCAGAAAGTCTACCATAATAAAACAAAGAAACGTATTTGATTTGTTAACTTGGTAGCATAATTTTTTTTTTTTGGACCACGACAGGATAATGTAAGAAGAAAATACAAAATGTCTCAGCTATTTTGAAAAAAAAATTGAGTTTTGTTTGTAAGACTCTGCATATGTAAAGCAATATTTAGAAACAACAGGGAGTGCTGCTGTACAAGCATCACCCACAGACAGCTCTCTTTTGAGAAGCTCTGACTACGTGCGGGCTGGATATGGATGCCAACAATTACTCTAAAGTGTAATTAAAAAAAATCAGAGATAATCTGCAGGTTCTTGTCCAATGATCTCATCACAATGCTTATGAAATTGCATTTCTCAGCCTCAAAACTAATTTCACTTTGTGCTAATCGAAATATTTAAAATTTGGGCCAGGAAAACTTTCCAGAAATAACTAATGGAAACCACCTAAAATAATATCTTTATGTTAAATGTCAAATAGAAAAGTTGTGACATTTACAGCTTGTGAACAATTGGTGCTGTTCACGGATGGGTTGGCAGGGACCTTAAGGGTCACAAGATTAGCATGGCTGTAACACAGCACATATGGAAATCATCGTTTGTTTTCTTCTCTCCCATACATAATCTTAGTTTAGACTGAAAAAATGGAATAAAGTTCTTTTAAGAAAGATTTTTTCCCCTTGCATTGGAGTACTGATCTCTAGTCTAGTACAGCAGTGATTCTCAGCCTTCCTAATGCTGTGACCCTTTAATATACTTCCTTATATTCTGGTGACCCCCAACCAAATTTATTTTTATTGCTATTCATAACTGTAATTTTGCTACTGTTTTGAATTGTAACATAAGTATCTGATAGGCAGGATATCTGATATATGTCCCATATGAAAGGACTATTCAACCCCCAAAGGAGTCGCCGCCCATTATTGGATAGAGTTTCCTATCTCTCCTTAACCTCCACAGTTAGCCTAGACACTTGAGTCTTGGTATTCTCCAGGTCTCTGTGTCTACAGGAAGATTCTGGCAGAGAAGCATGCCCAAGGGAGCTGCTGACTGTATATTCAAAGGATCCTGAAATACTTAAACTGAGAGTCTAGATCTAGAACCCAAGAATATTCTAAATGTGAAGCCTAAGTTGAAATTGCCTACAAATTCTTCCCATTCACCCTTTGTATAACCTAAGAGTTGTTTTGTTTTAAACTTTTATCCCAAGCAAAAGGAACTGCTGGAAGAGAAGGAACTATTTCATCCCAGTGCCTTCCTCAAATAGTGCAGAACAACTGAATATTCAGATGCAAGTGGGAGTTGGGCTCTGTTCAGTACACATAAGCTTGAAGTTTTCCACATAGATCAGAGACCTAGGTGTAAGAGCAAAAATCATAAAATTCTTGGAAAGAAACTAAAAGTCTTACAGGCTATTTGAAGGACTCCTACAACATAATAGTACAAATGACAGCCTAACTTAAATGCAGGTAGAGAATGGGATGTGGAATCCTGGAATTCCTAGCTCACACCTGGAATCCTAGCACTTAGGAGGCAGAGGCAGGGGGATTGCTGGGAGTTCTTGACATCATGGGCTATATCCTAAGTTTAGGGCTAGCCTGGGCTCAAAGTGAGACCCTGTATTAATTTTTAAAAAAGGATTGTAGCATATATTTTTCCAAAGACTGTGGTTTCACACATGTGTGCATGCGTGCATGTGTGCATATGTGCATGTGTGAAAAGTTACTCAAAACATCATTACTTCTTGCTGTTGGGGAAATACAAATTCAACTTACAGTAAAATATTGCTACGCATCCACCAGAGCAATAACAACAACAACAAACAACAACAACAATAAATCAGAGCTGTCATTTACTACCAGCAGGAATGTAAACTGTTTTTTGTTTGAATGTGACATACAAGTCACTTAGCTTTTGACTATGTCTTGTCTTCCTGAGGTTCTGTAACAAAATAACTTAGACTGTTAATTCATGGAATCCAGAAACAGCGGAGGGTTCCTCCTCACAGCTCTGGAGTCTGAGTGTTGTGGTCTCCTGCTCTCTGGAGACAGTGTGCATTGTATGATAGATGGGAAAAAGAAACCCTCTTGAGCCCCCTTTATGAAGCTACAAGTCCCAAAGGCACCACTTCCTAATGCTATCATATTGGGGATTAAATTCCAATCTTCAGATTTTTAGAGAGAGGCAAAAGTAGCAAACATAGGCTGGAAGCACTTTGTATTCAGTGCTTATCATCATAAATTACCCCTTAGAGCGCAGTTCTCAACCCTTGGGTTGAGACTCCTCTGGGGGTCAAATAACCCTTTCCATAGGCCTATTCTATGATATCCTGCATATCAGATATCTACATTAAATTCATAACGGTAGCAAAATTACAGTTATGAAGTAGCAACAAAGAAGACTTCTGTGATTGGGGGACACAACATAAGGAACTGTATTAAAATATCACAGTATTAGGGAGGTTGAGAACCATTGCCTTAGGGTTCACTCTGAGCACATCATTGGCAACGACTGCTCCTCACCACGTCTCCTGTCCTCAGGAAAGGATATCCAACTCTACACGTGATATTTTGATTGGATTCGCAGCTATCTTTTTGGATCTCCTAAAATGGAAAAAAAGAAAAAAGAAAAAAGAAACAGATTCAGAAAAGAAATGCAGGCGAAATATTTAAATTCATCCTTTTAGAATTTCCCTAGCTATGCCATTAGGAACTATGCTAAGACTCTTAAGAGTCACAGCACCTGGGGACTGCCTACTCCATAATTCACTGACATCTGAAATCAACACTAGAGGGCGATCTTGGGACAAAGCACACTCGACCTGCAGGAATAGACTTGGAGGGTGGGGGGAGGGGCTGGGGTGGGGGGAGGGTGCGGGGGGGGGGGAGCACTGACAGCACCATGCTCTGGAAGCTGCAGTGGTGGATGCTAACCCTCACATGGGCACCAGCAGAGCATCACACGGAAGCAGGAGTCTGGAGTCCTCGACAAGAACGAGGCTGTAACCTGTAGCCACTAGGACTCACCTCCTGATTCCACCGAGCACAAAATACAAGTCAAGAGAGGCCCCAACACTAGGACAAGGACCTCCTTGAATTACCAGCCGTGAGCTATGGGTATTCTTGCCCCTCTGCCAAGGCCAGAAAGCCAGCAGGAGAGAATACAGGCAGTATCTTTTAGCATAGTTTCCTTTCCAGAGACAATTCGGGTGAAAATTAATGTCTCTCCGCATTACTCTTACATTTTGCATTTCTACAATTATTTCATATTCATAATATCCTGAAAACAAAATGTGTTATAGTAACAAATGATCCTTATATGAGTCTATCTTGGTTAGCATGTGTCCAAATGATATTGGAACAAATAGAGTGAATTAACAGTAACAATTTAAATTTATGGAAACTAGACAACAATGCTTTAATACTATGTATTTGTGTGTGTGTGTGTGTGTGTGTGTGTGTGTGTGTGTATGTGTGTGTGTGGTATTTTACCCAGTGTCTCACACATACTAAGCAGTTTTCTATAATGTAACTATATTCCTACACCCAAAGGTGTTAGTTTTTAGTATAGATAAAAATATTCATATAAGCATTATTGATTTTAGCATGAATCAAAATACTTCAAATTTATTCATATAAATATACACAGGACTTTACCTTGGGGGATGCATTTGGGAATCAGAATCAAAAGCTAAGTTCAAATCTGGAAATATTGACAAATGATCCAGCATTCTATGCAGGGGATTATGGCCAAATTAATAAAATGTCTGATATACAGATGTTACTGCCAAATAGAACCCTTTTATTATAAATAAATAATACACCTTTCCTAACAGCAATCTCGGGCTAAAGTAAGGATTTTTTCATAGGAAGAAAAGGAATAGTATCTTGATTTTCTCAGTGGAGACTTTCAACACATAAACTCCTCTCTGTGTCTCTGTTAATGGGTTTTAGCTTTATTTTTTTTTTCCTGGCTGAATCTTAATTTCCGTGGCTTGATGACTCTGTGAAACACCACATTTTGTACTATCAGCTATCTTTCTGAAAATACAAAGTCTGAGAAGAGACCTGCCTCTCTAAAGAAAAAAAAAGCTTAAAAAAATCCAAAGCTTGGTGGGGGTGTGGGCTGGAGAGATGGCCCAGTGGCTAAGGGCACTGACCACTCTAGATTGTTCTTCCAGAAGAATCGAGTTCATTTCCAAGCACCCATGTGGCTGCTCACAATGGTCTGTAACTCTAGTCCATGCATCCAATGTCCTCTTTTGGCCTTTAGGTATAATACTGCTATGCATAAAATAAAATAACAAAAGTTTTTAAATATTTTAAAAACTTGCAACTACAACCACTTGTATGTCCTAATATTAACACAACAGCTCTCTACTCTACTCAAATCAATGCTATGAAATTAATTAGCTCAGAAGCACAGAAAAACAGATTCAATAAATAGTCATTAAGAGAATGAACGAGAAACACTATGTTTACCTCAATTCCTGAAAAAATCAGATTTGGAGAATACTGAACCACTGTCCGGGTGTTGTACGCACTGTCTCCCTTGTTTTTGACGGTGAGGCTGACATTGAACTTGTCATTCTGGGATCTGACAATCAGCAGGTTCTTTTCTGTTGTGGACACATCCAGGGTGAGGTCTGAAACGCATCTTTCCTTGTTCCCACAGTCTTTGGCAAAAGGAATCTGCAAGAGTACACGGGAACGTGGCATTCATAGCTCAGGTAAACATCACTGAGAGCTACCGAGTAATTTGTGTAACAGAAATGGAATGGCACCCGAGTAAGAGAGACAGCTCAATGGGGAAACTGATTGTACTGCTGAGACCTGAAGGGATGTTACATTTACTGCTGGCTTTATGGGGGGAAAGAATAAATGTCAACGTGTCGTCTTAATTTCCAAGTCCTTTAAAGGAGGTAGTTCTCACAGATGTTCTACACCACTATCTGCTTCCCAATGAAGGGCAGCTTCCAAAGCTCAAGTCAAGGACTCAAGCTCTGAGTCTACACCCTGCATTTCTATGATTTCCTAGTAAAAATAATGAGGTGTTGAGGAAGGCTGCCAAGAGGCAGGGAAATGATCCAGCCATGTATCTGGAAGCGTCACTCGGTTCTTTTTAAATTCAACCCTCCCCTTATTCAGTCTCTGGTCACACATACCCTTCCTGCCTATTCTCCGTATCTTCCAAGTTCCCTGTCACCTCTCCGTCCCTTCTATACGTTAAAGAAGCCCCTTTGCACTGGTGTTTAGCACCTGTGTTTCCTTCAGTTATTCATCCTCTTGTGGCAGATGTAGTCTTTAAGACAGCATCTGTCTGGTGCCCACTGAGCTAAGTGAAGTCAACAGCACCACATTGTCCTTTAGAACGTTTATAGTCTGGCTAGTGGCACCAGTCCCGGAAGACCTCACTCTGGTCTTTTGAGTCTGGCCATAATGCTGAATCAGCTTCATGTCTGCACGGCGGTTTCAACTGCAGTGCTGAGTTTTGTGTGGTTCTTCAATGGCTTAGCATCTTGACAGGCACCGTCACCCACCCACACTGTAAAGTCATCCATTCTTGCAGGGCTTGACTCAAGAGTCACAACTGCGTGCGGCTTTCTCTGACTCCCCAGACTAGATAGAACATATTGCAAAATCTGGAATTCTTCACAGCACCCACAGCATTTAATTACTGCTGAAGGCCCAATTCCTAGGTGAGACTGTGCTCCATGTTTGGTTCGTGTAAGATGATAGGTGTATTTGGAAGGCTGTGGGGATATGGGCAGATGGACGAATGAGAACACTGGGCTATGTGCCCCTATAGTTCTTCTCCACTGTGGCTGTCATTGTGACACCTCTTCCACTCTGTCCCCTCACTCACTCTCAGATATGTGTCGGTGAACGTGAGTTTGGGAACAGAGCAGCCCAGCTTAGTCCCTTCTCTCTTTTGTTCTTGGGATAACGTTGTGCCCACAGGAGGCACGCGTGCTGCTCTGCTCCTTCATGTTACAAGCTGTGCTGGCTTGAGCGAGAAGGGCTCCCATAGGCTCCCACTATTCAATGTCTGCTCCTCAGTTAGAGGAATTGTTTGTGACAGATCAGGAGGTGTGGCCTTGTTGAAGTATGTGTGGCCTTGCTGGAGGAAGTTTTTGTCACTTGGGGTGGGCTCTGAGGTTCCAAAAGCCCAAGCCAAGCCAGTGACTGTCTGTCTGTCTCCTCTATCCCTCCTCTCCCCCCTCCCCATCTTCTTTCCTTCTCCCTCCCCCTACCCCTCTTCCTTCTCCCTCCCTCCTCTCCCCCCCTCCCCAACTGCTCCCTGCACAGGTATGAAGCACTCTAGTATCAAGCCTGTCTGTTTCCCACCATGATGATCATGGACTAACCCTTGAACACTTTAAGAGAGTCCTCAATTAAATGCTTTCTTTTATAAGAGTCATCTTGGTCATGATGTCTCTTCACAGCAATAGGACAGTAACTGAGACACAAGCTTTATTATCACAGGCCTCTACATCTCAGGAACTGCTGACTAGTGGTTAGTTATATCCAGGTATGTGGTCCAGTCTAAGCACATCCATTATCCCTAAACTATGACTCATAACTTAGTGCCTGTTAGGATAAACATCTTTTCAGTTGTTCATTTACAGACTTCCTTAAACCCAAGGAAGAGGAAGTTAGAGGGGCCGAAGAAGTCTAGAGTGCTCTGATTATCTCTCTGTCTGTCTCTTGTCTCTCTCTCTCTCCTCTTTCTCTCTCTCACACAATTAGTTTAAATTATGTGTCTGTGTGATTTTAGTTTCCCTAATACATTCAAAAAGAGACATTGTAAATTCATCTTACATGTCCATGGACTGAGTTTGGCAGAGCGTCATCGAGCACGGGCCCATTTTCTGGATCAGTGAGGTTAAAATCCAAAGTCACTCTCACGGAGTCCTGAAAGTCGTGCTTATCCTACAAGGTGAAACAACACTTGTCACTGCTGTCATAGTCACCGGATGCTATGACTCTGTTGTGGCATCCCTCTGCTGCTGTGGCATACTGGAACATTCTCGTCGTGAACCTAACCTGACATCACCTTTCAGCCAGCCCTTGCTTCACTGAAGTGGTATACCATGTTTGACAGGTATACCTGTTTGACAAGGGTTATAGGGAAAGTGGAGGCACTAGACTATGACAGGGCACTCTCTCGAGCTCCAAAGAGGGACCTGATATTTCCCCTGCCTGGATATACCACCTGAGCTATGTGGCAAAAACGTTGATTCTCTTGAGACCTGGTGCCAATCATCAGTTTCCAATACTTCTGGGAAAGTGGCTCACTTTAAGAAGAGCAAACTCTTCAGATGAGTACTTTACTCATGTATATCTAAATCTACGGAATTTTCCAGTGCATAATAATATGGAAACGATGGGAATGTGATTAGTATTTTCCATTTCAGTAAGAACCATAATCTGTCATGTCAAAAACAATGCTGTGAACTGCCTCAGTAACCCTATGACAATTTTTATTTTATTCTGATCCTCTGAGACTAAATGAATTCTCCCCCCTCCCCCAGTAGTACAGAACCCAGGGACGCAGGGATACAAACTGTATCCCATTCAGCTCCAGACAAAATGTTCAAATAGCCAATATAAGGCAAAGAGATCTTGTAACATTTGAAACTAGGCGATTTCTTTTGTCATTGGTCCTTGGACAGAGCGGACATGCTGACCTTGTACACATGGCTGCAGTCACCATCAGCAGCCTGCAGCCAGATGTGTCTGATGCTCATCAAATTCTATACAAGTCCTAACTCGTCAGTTCTCAGTTCTTAATAACCAAAGAGAAGGAGTGACTTCCCATGAGTGCACGCAACACTCGCACGTTGGAGAAAGGCAGCTGTAACACAGGATTTACTTGCCAACATGTAGAAGGAGTGCCTGATGCATTCGGATTCTCGAACGGTGAGGTTTCTTTGAATCCTCCTTTCCTGAGTTCCAGAAAAAAAGCTCCGTGATATCTGCCTCAGCGAATCAAGGGTGACACGGTACTGCAGATCTACAAAGAGGAAAGGAAAACTGATAGACACTCACCTGATCTACTGTGTTGAACTAGCGAGCAAAAGTTCGAGCAAGTGAATCAGTAGGAGATCCTACACAAAGAAGACCTACATTGCTACGATAAAGAGATAGAAGCTCTCATGGGCATAACCTCAAGGGAGTCTATAGAATGGCTCTCAGACTTGACCATGCACTGAACATTTACGTTATAATTATGTGTAATATATGTATGCACACACACACTCACATAGGCATACATGTGAACTCTGATTTATTAACTAAGTCTTCATTTACTCAATTTCTGTTTTAAATAATTTTTATAGTTTAGAGATACTGGAAAACTGCCTGGAATACTGATTGACTTCAAATAAATTTCAATAGAAAAGAAAATAAACAATGACCATTTTTTTTACCATCTTGTAGAAATGCGTCAATTAGATTATGACCAAAACACTAGGAAAGTCCATAAAATAAGCAAGCCACAGTAAAGAATGTGAGTGAGTCCTTTTTCTTTATAAGAGGACAACAAATCTCCTTTATGTGCTTTATTAAAAAATATAAAATAGTGTTGCATATGAAAGCCTAAGTCTTTATGGCTATCTCTGCATTTCATTTGCCTTTGAGTCAAAAGACTATCAGAGAGGCACAACCAGAGAAACTTAAGACAGTTTAATCTTAAAGATTAGTGAGTTTCCTTATTGCCTTTGTATTTTGTTTGTGGAGTAAACCACAATTCTGTAGCCAATGGCCCTCACAGTTTGACCCCAATGTATTTCAACATCAATGAAGACTGTCTTAGAAAGCTCAGAACACCAGGCAGAGGGGACACACAGGTTGACACAATACATCCAGCGTCCCCCCCCCCCCGCCTCCGCCACCAAACTATAACCCCCCATATGTGGCTAAAAATAGAAGTCTGATCTCAGTGGGAAAAGAACAATGGGATCAGGGCTGGGGCTGGGGAGGTGGTGGGGCAGGGAGGGGTATTTGTCATTTGAAATCATCAGGTCATCTATAATACCAGCCTTTCCCAGGAGGGGGCAGTAGAAGGGAAATGATTCTTTTTTAAATGCTATCTGTGAGTGTTTATAAACATATGGGGAAGCACAGGAAAACATGGAATTTTGAGGTCATTGTGTTCAGATATCTCTTTTCTGCTGCGGAGTTGACTAGGCTCCCACTATTGTTCCTCCTGGAGCAGGAGTGGTTTCAAGGGTGGACGCACTCACTGGGCAAATGTCATGAGCAGTTTATTATGCTTGGGAGAGGCCATCATCCTGGAGCCAATGAAGTCTCCGCTGCCCCAAAGTGCACGCGACAACCATAATGCTTACCAGCCTCGTAAACTGAGTCTTCTTTAGACTTCAATTTCACATGAAAACACATTGTAGCATTTATGCATACTGTTTCTTTGCCCTCCACACGGCAGTTTTTCTTTTGAATATTCACTTTGTTGGGTTCAAAATTCATGGTCACTTTAACTACAGCCACATCTCTGGCCCTGCAAACACATAAACAGTGAGATGACTCGCACATTGTTGCATTTAACTTGCTAGGGTAATGTGGGTGCATCAGAGGACACTCTGCTTTGTATATTATATGTGCTTTCACGACTATTGTTCTGCAATGATTGTTTGACTGAGAAAAGATTTTATCTCCTGTCCTCGGAGACCCCTGCTGTTTAGAGCCATCTCAGATGTTTAGTTCAAAGACAGAAGACTTTGTACCAAGTGGCCGGGTGTGAGCTCGGAATCAAAATGGTATTTGGGGGATCTGTGAGTTAGTTTCCAATGAGGAAATGGTTCAAAGGCATCTAGAAAACTAGTTGTCCCTCCAGCACCTCCCCCCCCCCCCCCCCGGCTTTCCCTAAAACTCTAACACTTCTCTGTTCTCTGTTCTGTGACACGGCCTTGCTTTTGTTTCTTGGGAGAAGAATGATGTTTGAAACACTGAGAGTGTGTGCTGTTTCACGTAACTTCCAAGTTACTTTAAAACTCCAGGAAGAAAACAGTCATGTTTTCAATTATGTACTGTCTCAAGTAGCATGATCAAACCTTTAATGTTCCCGTCGTCTGCCTAGGGTGTGAATCATCTACTGTCTGAAGTGTCCAGCTTTACAGTTTAATACAACATCATTGTTGTATTTATTTTTTTTTTTTACATTTCTGTTTTTTTTCCCCCACTCCTTGTGTGTACGCATATGCACGCAGAGAGCAGCGGTTGATGTTAGGATCTTCCTTCATCGATCTCAGTTGCTCTGTGTCTGAAGACAGTCTTTCTTTGGATGGAGAGGTCACTGATTCAGCTAGGCTGCTTGGCCTGTGAACAGAGGGCTTCTTGTTCGCCCACCTCTCCTGCCCCGGGTACCAGGTGCATGCTGTCATGCCTTCTTTAACGTGGGCGGTGTGACTGAGAATCCCTGAAAAGAAGCTGTACCTGCAGAGGCTGTCTGACTGACGGGAGCTGCTCTGGTGTGGAAAAGCTGCCAACCTACAAGTCCACAGCCCGATTACCTTAACTTGGCCTAGTTTTAGCTCAACTCTGCTACACAGCTCATGTTCTGTAACTAAAAGACAAAACCCTTTCAGGAATCTATTAACTAAGAAGTCCGGTAGCTTCAAGCCGACCTAAAAGCTAAGAATGTCCTCAGATGATATCTGAGGCCTACAGGGGAGACTCTCCACTTTGCTGTAATTGCCAGTCTGAGATACCTGGATTTATGACTTTGTTCTCTTACTGTAAAATTCCACAAAACTGCTTCCACATGGAAACCCACTCTGTTAGGGAAGAGTTAAATGACTTGAATTCCCAAGACTCATATTTGCTTCAAAATAAACCAAAATAAGTCTTTAACTCCTCTGAAGTGAGAGCTTTTTCTTTCGTTGACAGTGGAAGGAATCCACACTTGGGCCCTCATGTGGTGGTGCAAGCCTTACCGCCTGAGCCATCTCCCCAGCTCCTCTCGTTATATTAGAAAATGGTTATTGCACACAGTGCTCTGGTGGGCCTAAAGATCATACTTTTAAAGGTGTATTTATTTCTGCGTTACTCCTTTAAATTGTTTTGGGAAGCCAAATGCTTTAAAAGCAAGGCGATCCCACGATTTTGAGATGCTTTTTGACACACCCTTGGCGAGTTTTAGATAGTTTACTCCTCACCAGCAATGTTGGGCATGTCTAGTTTCCTTTTGGGCAATATGGATTCTCCAGGTAGGACAGTGGTTTGACTAATGTCTACCCTATTTACTCTGTCTTTCCCAACTGTATCTTTATGGATGTATGGGTGTCTGTTTCATATCACTGGGCTCTTGCTAGCTGCTCGTTGGTTGTGTCTGCTCATCTATCTGCCTTCCGTTTCCTGTTGCAACTGCTCCTCCACAAATGCCAAAGCCTTGGCCCTTATGACCTGGACCATGAAAGGGCATAGATTCATTTCTGTGGTTCAGGTAAACTAACAAAATAAATTACCTCTAAAAACTTAAGCACAACTCAGAGGAATATTTTCTTATTTCTGTATATCTTCTAAAGATACCACCCATGCAAAACAGAATACCTGTTTTAGTTGCATGTACATAATTGAGAACCAAATGAAGACTTCATTCTATCCATTCCTATCTAGCTTCTTTGTTCTCAAGATTCACTGATGCCTCAATCTATTGAATTACTTACATCTTGCCAGGACTTTATGAGAGGAAATAGATATTTAATATGTCAAGGGTTCTAATCATATTGTGTGGTCTGGAATTATATGGAAAATAGTGCCAGTTTAACCAGATGTTCTAACATACATACCAGAAGAGGGCAGCTCCTCCAAGGCCTCCAATGGTCACGTCAGTCAGACCATCGCCATTTAAATCCATCTCTCCGTGGATAGACTGGCCAAAAAATTTCAGCGTCTTCCCATCCCCACCTGAGGGAATGCGCTGTGAAAATCCCAACAGACAGGTTGAATGTCAGAAAAATTCACTCAAACTAGTTCTGAATAAATCTGAAAATTTGGATTAGTGAATAAAGCGAAAAGAGAAGATCTTCTGGGAACTGAGAGGGCCATCAGTGGAAACACACACACACACGGTGTGTATATATATATATATATATATATATATATATATATATATATATATATATATAATGTCAGTATAATATATTGACAAATATATAATGTCTAATGCTCAAGAGAAATCTGAATAACAGGCTCTATTTCTGTTCCCTTTTTAATTCCAATAAGCAGATATGCATAAAGTACTGGAAACTTGGAAAACATCCCATAGATGCAAGAAGAACAGATGATTGCGTAGGCCAGTTCAAACCATTGTCCTAAAAGATCCATCTCCACTCACATTGAGGGCAGCCTTAATGTAAGAAGGCATAGTAAAGCTGGAGTTCTTGAGAGCTCACCTGTATACCTCTCCTTACATGGAAAGTGATCTTTCTGTGCTCCGTAGCTTACTGTTTGTCTGAGCAGATAATATCCTATAGAACCTGCTGGCAAGGACTGACAGACTAACAGGACTGACAGACTCTTCCTAAGCTCTGGGTATTCTCTGCCTCATTGATGCCATTTAAGTGGCACAGAGGAAAAAGTCAAATAAGGGAAAAGCGACATGCAAGTATTATGTGTCCCCTTGACTAATATCGCCATAATATCTCAGCAGGCAAATCGGAAGATATGAGCCTAGTTAGCCCTGATGGAGTTGATGCTGCTTGGTGCTGGGTCATGCTGCATTTCTGGAAATGGATAATTGCATCTTCATCTGTCCCTGGCAAAGCACACTCCACTAAGAAAACAACCTAACTCCAACACTGTCTTGTTCATTTCATTTAGAACTGCATCTTGACTTACCACTACTTTAAAAACTGCATCACTCATGACAATTTATTCCACTAAACAATTAAAAAATCTTTCTTTGCTTCAAATGCTATTTATTAAATGTGCAGGATTCATACTAGAAGAACAAAGCAACAAAATATAAGGAACCTCTCTGTGTGCCCTTTCTGGCTCACTAATGTGCCAATGGCTAATTCTCCTGCCATTAGTTAGGTTTATAATCCTACATAGACTTTTAACAGAAACAGATCATCTGTCAAACAGACAGGAGTGTTGTGACTTATAGAAGCCTGCTATTTTGTTCCCTATTAATGTCATTACAAAATTTTACATGAACAGGCTTTAAGAGTTCTGTTGACTACAGAAATAAAAGAGACTACTGAAATCTCAAAAGGGAAAGCTAATGTCTGTATTCTCCTCATGGTTTAGAGAGTGTTGAGGCAAGAGTTGAAATCTAAGATATTTATCCATAATAGCTCATTGCTTATGATTACCTAAAAACTCTCCACTATGACTTCTCTAAACTCTCTTGTGTTTATGGGGCATTAAATATTTATGTGAATGAATACTTTTCTCATGTTCTAAGAAATTAAATTTATAGATTAGTTCAATGAATGTGGAACTGCTAAATGCCAATAAATTTAAAACAAGAACAAAAGAAATCTTGGGCAGGTCAAATTAACAATTCACTTTTTTCCAAGAAAATCACAAGCCCCAGAAACCCATATTCATTTGATGGAAATACATAATATTAATTCATAATTATAAATTTAATGTAATTTTGCTTAATAACAATATGGACACTAACTACAAAAACCCACAATCTCCTTTATACACTAACTCACACTATTATCACCCTCTTACTCTTTAGGATTAAAAGCACTGTAGATGTCAACTCACCCCATTACCAGACATTATTTGTTTACTATTATTTTACCCCTTCAAGTGATATGGTCCAAAAAGGCAGAAAAATGGTCACAGAAAAGAAGCTAGAGAAGAGTCTAAACTGCGAGCTAATTCTTCTAAGAACGGACACAGGAGAAAAATCATAAGTAGTTTCCCAAAGGAGTCAGAATAGATTTAAAAAGTAGATTATAAGCTTTAAAGAGCAAGACAGGTGAGCCCACTTGGCATGGAAGGCTGAGGCCCTCAAGAAATCTTGGTGTCTTACTTGCGCATACTCTTTCCTTATGGTCTTGCCACTGCCATGATAAATGTACACAGCTCCTGCGTGGTCGTCTTCCAGGGGAGCTCCAATCACGACGTCATTAAAGCCATCCACGTTGAGGTCTTTTACAGCAGCAACTGCTGTTCCAAAACGGGCCCCACAGGGCTCATTCTTGTTTTCTTTTGTGCATGAATTATCCTTCAGGGATGAACAGCAGGTCTGCTTAATTGGTTCCAGGCTCATTTGATATTCAAACCTCGTCTAGAGAGAAGATAAACAGAATACTTAAAAGTTTCTCACACTGCTACGGGGCGGCGTAGGTTTGTTTTTTAAGTGCACGTCTCGCCAACCTTATGAAGTAACCATTTGCATACCAACAGCAGACCTGTAAGATACATGAAAAAAAAAAGTGGGAATGCCAAAGGAACCTCGGGAAGTAGACATGCTGAGAATTCCAACAGACTCTTCTTGATGAAGCTAAGGCTATAATTAGTTGCATGTTTTCTGACTTACTAAAGAAGCAAAAATTAAGTCCTCCATTGTGTGCCCAGGGCCCTGCTTCACCACAGCATGCTTCTTGGCTAAGAATCTTTGTTCATTCTCCACCTAAGGACAAAATTTACTCTGTTCAAACAGCAAAGGCTGCCTGGAGTGGAGGAAAACAGACACTGCTAAGAGAGAACATATTTTCTTGGAGAAAAGAGAGAGAGGGGGAGAGAGGGAGAGAGGGAGAGAGGGAGAGAGGGGGAGAGAGAGAGAGAGAGAGAGAGAGAGAGAGAGAGAGAGAGAGAGAAAGAGAGAGAGACATCACAGTTTCTTTCCTCAAATAATCGCACAGGAGAAAGCCAAGGAAAAGATAGGATGAAAGGTATGCAGTCTATGATTTAAAATAATTACCATACAAGAAAAAAATTAAACCAAAACAAACAAGCAAACAAAAACACAACACAAACCTGGCCACTGGCCTGTCTGTAAATTGCAAATATCCTTTTAATTAGTAAGGTAAAAATTACTTCACACAGCAAATGATGTCTAAAATTAGGACTGAAATACAAATCTCTCTCCACCTGGCTACCAGTTTCGAAACCCACTGTGTCTCCCAGGAAGGACCTGGTATCACTGCTACTAAGTTGATTCTGGCTATTGCCATGGTAACCGTGGATGTCCCTCAACCTATGCAGGCTGGAGCTCATAAATAGGTTATGAGTAGGATATTTACCACATGAGCGTTATTTGCATTTCTGTTACTTACCTTTCATATTCTGGTAAAATAAAAAGAACAAAACAAAACTCTATAGTAAGAACAGAAACAAAAAAACATATTTCATATGTTCAAGCAAAACAGAATTAAGGTCTGAAATTAGTTAACTTGGATTCTAAATGTTTCTTTTGAAACTGTGAAATCGAATGGGCCTAGCAAAACTTCTTAGATCTTTTTTTTTTTTTCTACCCGCAATGCATTCGAGCAGCATTAGTGGAACTAGGGGAAGGAAGGCATTTTCTGGATTCATCAACCTCAGATGTCATTACCTGATTCACAGCGTACACGTACACCTTGCCCTGTTCCTCTTTCTCTGTCCCCATATACATGGGAGCCCCGACGAGAAGCAGATCAGTGTAAGAATCTTTGTCGATGTCAATTGTGGTTAAGACGCTACCAAAGTAGGATCCGATCTAGAATACAAAACAAGCGGGCATGAGATCTCGGAAGCTCACCCGGAAGCGGAAGTCTGCGGGTCTAGAAGAGATTGCGAGAGCTGGTGTCAAAGGCAAAGCTGGTGTCTTATAAAACTAATTGTGCAAACCAAGTCTTCTCTAGGCTGAAGGATGAAGTGGTCCTGACTCTGAGAAGGACAAAGGGTGAAAGATTTTAGTCTAGAAGTTAGAGACCTGCCTACCTTTACGTCTATCGCTACTGTCTTTGCTTTTCCACATATCAGACCAGGACTACAGTGAAAAAGAAGAGATTGTCAAAGGTATTCTGGTATCATCAATGTGTAAATACGGTAACGTGGGAAGGTGCAATAAATGCGTGGAAGTAGCTAAGTCCTTCGGCAAAAGCGCAGAGTATGCTGCATCTTGGTCTCTAAAGAGTGCTTACTCTGAAGTGGCTACGTTGTGGTTCAACAGCTACGAGGGATAGAAAAATAGGAAAAGATTGCCTGGGCAATCCTCTTGAACAACATTTTTAAGAAAATGATTTCTTTTAGCAAAGAACTGGCATCACACTATCTAAATGCTTAAAGCTCTTTTCACGTATTGGCCTGCATTGAATACTTCACATTCTTCATGTTTCTCTTACAGATATTCCCGTGCAAGTGTATTTTTGTCGCTGCGCATATAATTCTGCATCTGTGCCACATATAACTTTTTTTGGTGGTCTGTGAGGGATTGAGACAAGGTCTTCCTCTGTAGCCCACGCTGTTCTTGGACTTGTGGCAAGTCTCCTGTCTCAACCTCAGACCACTAGGATTAGAGGTGTAAGCTACCATGCTCACCATAGACAGCACTAGTTTTCTATCCCTGAGAGCTCCTTTCTCTCCTCTCAACCCCTAAACAACGGCCTGTCCCACAGAGCAGACTGGTCCTTTCTTTGGGTTCTCCTCGGCTTGATGAAGATACTTCTGCCATGCTCTCACTACTTTGCTACTGCACACTGATTGTCTCTGGGCTCCAGGCTCCAGGCTAGACATAAATGTGAGGAGGGATTTTTTTTTTTAATGTTCTTTCAGTGATTCTCTAAGGTACCATTTCACAGACATTTGAAAGGCTTACAATTTTTTTAAAAAAATTTAAACTAGTTAATAATGATGATGATAATAATAATAACAATAATAAATGACTCTGTGCGTCCTCGCTCTGCTGGACATCCATCCCTAGTGTCAGAGGTGTTCTGGAGCTGAGTGTGAGCTCATGAGCTGCCCCGGTCCAGTTTCCCTCTTCTTCAATCTTAGCCCTGGCAGCTTCTGTCATTAGAATTTGTGTTGTCACAGGGAACAGGTCGAAAGATATAGTGTTCTTAAATCACCACAACTTCATGAATGATTGAGCTTCTAAACCTGGAGCAGCCTTTTTTTAATTTAATTTAATTTAATTTAATTTTATTGTCTTTTTTTTCTCTTCAGAATCTAAACAGTCTCAAAGAATTTATTGCTTAAAGCAAATGATCTGCATTCTCTTTTACTTGCATAAGAATGTTCACATGTTTTACATTCCCCTTTACTCACAGACGTCTTCAGAATGCTAACAGACTTGAGTTGTCAACAACAGGATATCATTTTTTCCTACTCTGCTTCTCTTACATTCATTGACTCCCATCTCTTTTTACCTCTTCTCTTTCAATTTCATAATATTAATTAACCATCTTAGGTTCTTTGTGTGTCACATTTGAGCTCTACCAGTGGTCTATTTTATTGTTGATGAGTTTATGAGATACAATGAGTTTAGTAAATACAAGTTAGTACATACGGCTAAATTAATAAGAATGCTTTAGCCTGAATATGAGAGACTACCTCTGACCCCTCTGAGATTCCTCTGGAGTCTGCTGAGAAGAGTCTCCCTGAGCTGCTGAGTGATGCTGATGTAGGTGAAAATAACTTCAATTAGAATGTGACATTCAGGCTGGGTGGAGTTAGAAATGAACTCTGTGTACTTAATGGGGCTTCTCAGACTGTGGTGGCCCCTGTGAGTTATGGCTGTACTCTCATAAAGGACACGGGTCCTCTGGGGCCCAAGCCTGTCGCAACAGGGCTGCCTGTAGACCTACTCAGTCTGACTCTCCTGATACCTGGGCTACAGGTTAGAATGGCTGCAGCCAGGATTCCCACAGAGGAGGAAGATCTTACTCAGCCTTGCCTACCAAAACCTGAGCAGATCCTGCCCACCACATCCTTGCAGATGGTGGGATGAAGTTAATGAATTCTCACTGTGGCATGCTTGGAAAACCCATGAAACTAAGGGGAAAAAAAAAAGACAAAAATCTATTTACTATTCAAAACTAACCGCTGAATAGCATAGTTAGACATTTTTCAGTCTAAAACACTATACGTATTGACATTTGCCTATTGTGTATAGAGTTTCCTAACTAATTTTAAATATTTAAGGGTATTTTAAAGAATTTTCCAGTTTTACATGGTGCATACAATTTCTCATTCCTTACAGCAAGATCTGGTGTTTTGAGATGGGTCTTTCAAATTTGAGCCAGTTTAGTCTTTCAAAGACTGAAGAAGTTCTTGTCTACATCCTTCCTCTCCTTTTCAGGTCAGCAATGCTCACCTCCTGTGACCTTCCTGGACCAATCCTAACCCAAAGCTTCTATTGTCTGCATGCACCACCAACACAGTTGGCAGTTTTATGCTTCTTGATGTTTTAGACCTTAATATTTCTTATATATATATTGAACATAACCCCATGAGACATCTGCTAGCTGTACGTATCTGCCTCTGCCTCCTGCCAGAAGAAATGCTTATGACATCAAAGATGCTGCCACTTCACACTCCTCCAAGGGATCAACTAGAAAGCCTTCTTCACAATGGATTTTGAATATTTGGGTTTAAAAAACAACAACAACAACAACAACAACAACAAAAACCAACAACTTTAGTGGAAAGTTACCCAGAGTACGCAGAGATGACAGAATGACTCACGTCCCGTTTACCTGCTCTCCACTGAGTGTCTGCAGAATGTTGACGTCCCCATCCTCCATCTTGTAGATGACGACCTGGCCGGTGTGATTGTACCGAGGCTGCCCAGCGATATAGAGCACATCTCCCGGGATGGTGGCAGAGTTCACTGTGTAACCTAACCAACGAGAAATTCCAGATGTGGACCTGGACTCATAATGGCCTATGTAATGTATTAGAATTACTTTAAGTGGTTGTGCTAATCATTTTTGTATTTATTTATTTATTTTTTTTTTGTATTGTGTTGGTGAAACGTCTTTCCTGTGCTGCCTCTTTCCACCACAACTGAACAATTCTGAAATGATAATTCAGAGATGACAGGAAGGGGGAAGAAGGAACCTACATGGACTCATGTACACTCATGTACACTCATGCCCGCCCCACAACCCTGCAGTCACCATTGTGGAGCAAACTAATTCTAACTTATTTAAATACAAGAGTCTGTACTATCAACACTAACAGGTTTTTGGTTGGTTGTTTGGTTGGTTTTGTGTTTTGTTTTTTTTTTTTAAGACAGGGTTTCTCTGTGGGTAGCTTGGCTCTCCTGGAATTCGCTCTGCTGAAGAGGCTGGCCTCAAACTCACAGAGATCCACCTGTGTGTGCCTCCTCAGTGCTGGGGTAAGAGATGTGCTCCGCCATGCCTGGCTAACACTAACAGTTATTTCCGGGTGACAGAAAACGTAATCCCCTCCCGTGCTGCTACCCAAGGTTTTAAGCTGCAGTTTTATATGGTTGAAGGTTGTTAGTCTGAGTGTCTCATAAAGGGGTTGCATTACTTCCTGGCTATTTATTGATAGAATAATAGAATTTAGGTGGGTTCCATCATTGTTTTGTTTGTTTTAGCAATTTTTTTTTTGGTACACTGTTTGAGATGTCAGAAGCAACTTTGAAGACTGTTTTTCTCCTTCCTTTGAATATTTTTGACAATAAACATCAAGCAATAGATTACTGGATCAATTTTGTCCTCTTTGTTACATTGTCAGGTAAGTTGCTGCTAGAATATTCATGCTAAGGTTATTCTATGAACAGCTGTTTGAGAGAGATTTGGTCCCATTAAACCTTTGCAAGCATTGTATGTGAGAACTATGATTTATATCTGCGTATGTTTTGATGGTTGGTAAGTTATCTAACAACAGTGGTTTGCTGTGATTTTGTCTTTTTTTTTTTTTTAATTCAAGCTGAGATTTTTTTTCTTACCTCTATCCTCCCGTGTTTTAGGCTCTGTGAAATCTTGTTTTCTTTTTGCCTACTTTACTTTCGTTAACGTGTATTTTATGTTGGCTTTTCTCATGAGCGGTGAGTTTTGTGGGGTTTTTTTTTTTTTTTTTTTTTTTTCTATTTCCCTTTTTTTTCCACACCACCTCCGCTTAAGGTTTAAGAGCACACCGTGTTCTCTGTCAGTCAGAATCACGGGTTATGACGAGAGCTCACGCATGGGTGGGTCTGATCATTTTTTTTTTTTTGTATTGTCTTTTGTTTTGTTTTGTTTTGTTGTTGTTTTTGTTTTCGAGACAGGGTTTCTCTGTGTAGCCCTGGCTGTCCTGGAACTCACTCTGTGGACCAGGCTGGCCTCGAACTCAGAAACCCGCCTGTCTCTGCCTCCCAAGTGCTGGGATTAAAGGCGTGCGCCACCACTGCCTGACGGGTGGGTCTGATCATGAGCCCTGTGCTTTCAGGCCTTCAGCGCTTGTGCCTCTGTTGATTTAGCTCCCTAACCAGGGAATACGTAGACAACTCCCAAGTCTGGCATTACCTTATATACTTTTACACATGTGCAGCTATATTTCTGCATCCTTGTTGGAAATCTACTCAGTTTCCAAGGCCTTGGGCACACCCACAAGTCCATCACTGCTGAGATAGAAGGATCTATTCTAGATAGAAGTCACCATTCGGATTTGTGGAGGGTTTTCAGATCCTCATATCCTTGAAGGACTGGGAAGTTTCTCAGATGTTATTAAGTGTTTTGAATATCTTGATATTCATGATATTGTGGGAAGTTCTAGCTCAAATGCACAGCCTACCATCTCCAGACATCAGTTCTGTATGTTAAGGAAAGAGCTTGTATCTGGCTTTCTTAGATTATTATTACTATTATTATTATTATTATTATTATTATTATTATAGATTTATGTATTTATTGTATGTAAGTACACTGATGCTCTCCTCTGACATACCAAAAGGGGGCATCAGATCCCATTACAGATGGTTGTGAGCCACCATGTGGGTGCTGGGAATTGAACTCAGGTCCTCTGGAAGAGCAGTCAGTGCTCTTAACTGCTGAGCCATCTCTCCAGCCCTTATTGTTATTTTTTTAAGGGAAAAGTTCTGTATTTTGCATCTGAAGTGAATGGAGGTAAATCAATGGGTAATTCTCACAACACGCAGGCTTAGACTCTGCAGAAGGAAGCAGTGCTCTAATTTCTAGGAGCAGCTTGTTAGTGCAGTAGAAGACAGAGAAGTGCAGGACATCACAGAGGACTAACTGGAAGAGATCATACTGTTAACTTAAGCAGTATTTTGCTATAAGGTAATAATTCTACTTTTATACAGATAGCATGCTTATATAAGAAAATCTGTGAGGCATGTTATCCTTTTATGAATGTTTCCAATAGTTTTCAGACCTTCATCTTTATAAAGGACGAGTATTGTCAAGTCTCTGAATGTCTTGGAAGAGTCATGAGCTTTGGTGGTGGAGTAAGAAATGTGTGACTTAGCTTCGTTTTGTGGCACTGCCTCACTTCATGTTTCTTTCAGCTTTTCAGGCATGATTGAGGTAGGCTATGGGTGATAAGGATGTGGGTGGATGACTCTATTCTGGGATGCCCCTGTTTCATTTCACACTTCCTCCTTCTCATCGATTAGCACAGGCATTTTCATAGTGCTGCTCTCTCACTTTGCCCTCTTAGAAGACTTAACATGGCCTCACTTGCTGCCTTCCACCCAGATTTCAGAACTGCAAGCTCAGTCTCTTCGCAATTTTATAATCACCACAATGACATATTGGAAAATAATATTTGGGGGTGGGTTAGGGGAAGCACATGAAAGACATCTTACATCTACTAGATGTCTGTTGGCAACTAGTTTACATCTTAACTCTTGACTAAGACAATGAAATGAACAGAAACTACATTAGTATACTATAGAGAGTATATGCAAATGTCTTCCTTTCCTGGGCATAGAGGGACCATAAATATGCACATCTATTTACATATATTTGTGTATATACATTGTCAAGTTGTAATTTTTCCAGTTTCATTGAATTGTAAATGATAAGAGGGGTCATATAAAGAAGTAAGGCTATGTTAGTGATTTCTCATGTAAAGTGCAGTCTTTAAATTTTAAATTATTTAAGTATGCTTTAATCAACAATCAATTCAAACTTTAAGGAGTAACAGATTTGGGACTTGGTTTGTTTAAAGAATTTGATCATAGACTCCTAACCCAGAACACCAAAAATACTGCCTTGTTAAAGTAATAATTCTAATAAGGGAATATGGAGAGAGTAGTGACCGTGTCAAGTACATGTGTGTTCTTCAGTCAGCCTTTAATCGTCTAAACACCTCGTAACAATAGAATCATTGTTAGCAATAGAAAGAATATTTAACTTACCTGTATCGGTTTTCTATTGATGCTATAAGAAAGTATTAAAATTTGACAGCTTATAGTATCTATAATATCCATTCCAAATGCCTTAATTTGCGATTCTGTAAGCTAGAAGGCCTCCTTAGCTCACCCTAGCCCATAGTGAGAAGCAGGCAGGGCTATGCTTCTGTCTGGAGACTGTGGAGAGATCACACTTCTTTGTCCTCTGTGATGGGGAAGATCTATGTTCCCACCTCCTTCTTCATTGGCAGCAGCACTGTATCTCTCTGACCAGCTATATACAGTACTATCTCCCTCTAAACCCATCTAGGGAAGATTTTTCTGATTACACCACTTGACTATATTGGACTATAGCAATATATCCAAGCATAATCTATCTCAGGATCCTTCATGTAGTTCCAAAAGTCCTTTTTGCCTTATAAGGTAACACACAATTAGGCTCAGGGATTAGGGTGTAGACATTAGGTTTTGGGGTCTTTTTTGTTGTTTTTTTAGGCTAAGGTGAATTTCTGAACATAGTGTGATCCTTTCTGTAGCTCTTTAAATCCACGATCACCTACCTTTCATAGGAATTATACAATGACATCTATTATATATGAAAGTAAATATCCTATAATTGGTCTATCTAGGACAGAAAGAAGGTTTAGGTAAAGCTGGTTCTTGATCCCAAGGTATTTTACATGTAGTGATCTCACAGAACCATAGGTTATGAGGAGCTTTCAAAACTGAGTGAACTCCCCCACTTCTGTCACTTCTGTCTTAGCCCATAGCCTTCTAAGAGAGATTGCTTATTTCTTCATTGTTTCTCATCTAAAACAATGCCCATTGTTCTGCCTCATCCATTTTGCTATTTTGAATTTGCTTAATGTATTTGGCACAACATAGGCACTCAGTATTTGTGGCTGCTTTCCCGAGTATCCCAGAATCAGATATTTTGGTACAGTGAAATGAAGACTAGTGTAAGCATCAAGATTTCACCCATTCCTTACCCAAGTAAGAAGCAAGAGGCTCGTTCATCTTGGTGGGCTCAGTTTGAAAGGTGGTGTTATGAGGGATGACAATCTGGTTAGCCTTCTGCATGACCACAGTTCCGTTCCAGTCATAGGCTCCAACAGCTCCAAGCATGACCCAGTCCTAATGCGTGAGTACAGAGGGTAATAAAATGGCATGGGCAAACACTTATGTAGCACTAGGAATACGATGATAGTTCATATGTATAGGAATATAGTTCAAAGTGCTTTATATAAATTAATTCATTTAGTTCTTACAATAACTCTATAAGAATCCAACATTACAATTCCCATTTGATTGAAAAGGTAAGCCGAGGCACACTATGTATCTGCCACACTGAAACGACCATATATGACACACCCCTTTAAAGACTTCTAGCATAACACAACCTTAACCTTCTACGTTTTAAGCAAATATCTTAAGTATTTCATTTCATTAGATACACAGGTACATTCATCAGAGCTCTGACTGTCTTGTTCACATCTATCAGTTGGTAAAATGTTGGAGTGTGTGGAGAAAGCCCCTAATAAGCAGCTTGTGGGATGCCATTTTCCTAACCCTGAGACAGCCCACAGAGCTGCCTGCCACCATAAACTTCAAGGCTATCTTATACACGTGAAGCCTGGGCATTGCTTGGGGGAGGAAAACTTGTAGAAAAGGTATTTCTTCCTTGCACATGGTCAACATACCTGTGAATAATGAGCACTGAAGCCGGTCTGAGACATCTCCATTTCAAACGAAGCTGCTGACTGGTCAGCTGTAGCTGTACATAGTGTAAAGATATCACAGTAAGTGACTAGCCAGGTTTTTTTTAGGCTGTCATTGACCTGCCGGAACCCGGAGACTTGCCAAGCAGAACTATGGGACACATCAGAGAATTCTCAGCCATGCACTTCTCAAGCAAAACTCCTGGGCATGGCTGAGCATAAGACCAGTTAGTGAAGGGGACCTTTTCTCCCATTCTGACACATTGGCCTCCTGTCCTTGCTAAGGGAATGTTGATCTACTTGCTTGCAAGGAGTTTATTCGGTCTTAAAAATAAGTTTAAAATAACATATTATTTTAGCAAGTCAGCCTGACCATCAGTTCCATGCTGTAGCTACCTATGATTCCATGGTTCTTTGGAAAACAGAATTACTACAGTAGAAATTAACTGTCTTGCTTACTTGACCTGGGAACCCCATCAGAGCTAAATTTGATACCTTATAGACTGAAGAATCCTTCGCTCATGTATTGAAAGAGATTCTCAACTCAATAGTCCCACCTACAAACATCGGGGGCCCTGCATCCTTTCAAGGTACATGGTGTGATGATAGCCTTAAGGATTCCAGCTCACGTTGGTTCTAATGCTGTATGTGGGGCTCCTTCAGCTCAGTAGGTGACTTTCTCACATAGCCCCAGTTTGAGTCCCATCTGAATCTATACTTTTTAAAGGAACATCATATTTTTAACACCCCCCCACCCCAGTTTTGAAGCTCATGGCTGAAATACAGACAAGGAGGAACATTGATTGGAGCTGCAGGCTGCAGTCTTCTCAAAATATTTACAGACCCGAAGCCACAGCTTCCTGGGGGAACTGAGCGAATGTTGATCTACTTGCTTCCAGGGAGTGACTAGTCTATTTGGTCTTAAAAATAAGTTAAAAAAAAAAAAACATAATTTTTTTTTGGCAAAGCCAGCCTGTCAATTGTGTCAATTGAAGCATGAAAATCATTAGATTTGTGAAATTAAACAGCCTTACTATTTATTTACTGCGTATAAAGAATGTAGCTGTAGTTGAGCTTTTATAGGGCTAGAATCAAATGTGGCAATCAATCAGGAATCTGAATGTATCATTTCAATCTCTCATACAAATGTCCCTTTAAATGACTACGATGCATTTTTACCTTAAAGTTTGGTTTTGATACCTAATGATTCAAGCTATGTCCTTGCTTGTTTTTACAGGACTGATGGCAAAAAACAGAGTAGTATATATCAGCATGCCATCCCCCTCCCCCGACCCCCACCCCCACCCTCCCACCCCCCACTCCCCCACCCCTCCACCCCAGGCCGGTGCTGTGCTTTCAGTTGAGGACAGAGAAAGGAGCTACATAGCTTTCCCCAAGGTTTAAGCCAAGTTTCTTACTTTCAACCCTGACAGACAGGGTCATGGGGAGTAAAACACCCACTTTGACCCTGTTTTCAGTTAGGAGTGCGAGCCTTTCCCCCCACCCCGGAAGTCTATAAAACAGGGAAATCCATACCATTCCCTGACCTATGTAGTCCATGCCTGAGCATGCTTGACTCACTAGGTGGCATTGTGCCTCACAAGGCAGACTTTCCTAACTGCAGCTATTTACCATGTGACAAAAATAGTGACAGGAAATGGAGATTTCCCAAACAAGTTGGGGAAAAGCCTTTTCCGATCTCATTATGAAAAGAGTAAGGGCAAATGTACTCTATGTACCGCCATTTGCTGTTTGGTGCCAGCCCCAGGGAGGCTGGAGTGGCGGACCAAAGCCAGCAGATCCTTGCCTTGCAAACAAAAACAGAAACAGCAGACAACCCAGGTGGCTTTTAGCCTTGATAGTGCAGCATTAAGATGCAAAAAGGTATTTTAATCTTTGGAGAGTTTTATAGAATGATATCATATTTAGATACAGAGATGTCTTGAAGCATTTGAACATTTTATTAAGGAACTTTAATAGGGCTTTAGTTAGGTTAGAAAAAAATCTTAAAATGTCATTTCAGGCAAAATAAACTATGTCCCCTACAGTGTGACTACATCCAGCCAATTATAGGTTATTTTTGCTTCCTTACTTAGAGAATATTAAGAAATGATACTTACTGTATTTGACTAGTGTAAGTAATTACAGAAAATCCAACTCATACAAGTAACATTATACAGACCAAACAGCTTATATTTAAAAATCTTATGATGTATATGTGCACACACACGTGCACGTGCACACACACACACATTTAATAACAATTAATGAAAAAGGAGCATGAATTTGAAGGATAGCAGGGAGGGTTACATGAGAGGACCCTGAGGGCAGAAAGAAAAGGAGGAACCCTAATTATAGTCTCAAAAATGTCTAAAGGAAATATAGGGACAAAGAACGGGGCAGAGACTGAAGGAAAGGTCATCCAGAGAATGCCCTACCTAGGGATCCATCCCACATGCAGACACCAAACCCAGACACTATTGCTGATGCCAAGAAGTGCTTGCTGACTGGAGCCTAATATAGCTGTCTCCTGAGAGTCTCTGCCAGAGCCTGACCAATACAGATGTGGATGCTCACAGGCAACCATCAGACGGAGCATGGCATGCCCAATGGAGGAGTTAGGGGAAGGGCTGAAGGAGCTGAAGAGGTTTGCAACCCATAGAAAGAACAACAATATCAACCAATTAGACCCACCAGAGCACTCAGCAACTAAATCACCAACCAAAGAGTACACATGGAGGGACCCATGGCTCAAGCCGCATGTGTAGCAGAGGATGGCCTTATCTGGCATCAATGGGAGGAGAGGCCATGGCCCTTTGACAGCTTGATGCCCCAGTGTAGGAGAATGCTAGGGTGGTGAAGTGGGAGTGCGTGGGTGGGTGGGTGGGTGGGGGGAGCACCCTCATAGAAACAGGGGGAGGGGTATGGGGTAGGGGGCTTGTGGAGGACAAACTGGGAAAGGTGATAATATTTGAAATGTAAATAAATAAAATATGCAAAAAAAAAACCTTTATAGATTCTTTCTTGGCCTGTGTTATTAAAAGTTAAAAGGGCACAATGATTTGGAAGACCGTCCATATTAAATCTAGGCAAACATGGTTGCTAAATAGCATCCCAATGGCTATTGAAAGACTAAAGCCGTGTGACAGAGATGTGTGCTGAGAACGCAGGACAGCTGAGCCATTCAGACACTGCTATGACTTTAGAGTGATAAGGACTCAAGTGTTCTGTCTCTGGAGGCATTGCAGAGAAAAGGGGGCTGGAGAGCCTGGGCTCACATTCCTTATCACCCCACAAACAAACCAAGCTCACTGTGACTCAGACTTGAAAGGGCGAGTGAAGCACTTTCACTGAAAGAAAATCGAAAAAGCAGGAAGAGATGAGAACTGCACAGTGCACTGTATATAACAGCACTGTCATGAGTCGTACTGAGATGGCTTTCTTTTTATAGGCATGTACATGTGTGCGCTTGGTTGCAAAGCAAAATGTTAGTTAGCATGGGCTACTCAAGAAATACTGAAACCTCAAGTTTTCATCACTTTCTTGAACTGGAGATATAGTGAAGTTGTAGAGCAGTTGTCTGGCATATATAAAGATCTGGGTTCAGTCCTCACCACACACACACACACACACACACACACACACACACACACACACACACGCATGCATGCACGCACGCACGCACGCACGCACGCACACATGCACACACATGCATATGCATATACACAAGTATTTTTCTCTATATTTTTCTTGTTCACTGAAACTCAACATAGCCTACCCTTTTAAAAGTCAAGTCTCATCCCCATATTCTCTTTCATTTGTTATTAAAAGGCTCTGCTGGGAAATTTGAAAGAGAGCCTTTAACAGCTACAGAAGTGACACTTTGATAGTGCCCTCTTGTAGATAGTCAGTGGAACAAAGGTACCCCAGAAGGGCAAAAGAACTCTACATGGTTTCTCCAAGTGACTTCTGAGGCTCCAGCCTTCAAAACTGTGAAAAAGATGTTACCAGTCAGAGAAGATTAGTCATTTGTTACTGGCACTCCCACCTAAGGGACTGCATCACTCAGTAGCCGCTTCAGGCAGTTACCACAGAAAAAGTCGAAAGAAAAAAAAAAAACTCTTCAGAGGCGTGGCATGGTTAGAGAACCATAGCAGATGGAGTATTGCAGCCAAAGGACTTGAGGCAAAACTCCGAGAAGATCTTTAGAAATGCACAAAGGGCAAATTACAGAGGAAATGAACAAAGAAGCAATTGCATCAGAACACTCTTGAAGCGGCCCCAGGGACAAAGACACAGTGGGGAAAAATCAAAGTTGAGCTAGTGGCTTTACATTCTAGACCTGTGTCACAGACAAGGAAGAAGGCATGCTGGGGCATTTGCGTTCTTGCACAGGTCTATGCTGGCTGCTGTGCTCCCCAGCCCAGCTGCACATTGTCACAGCCTAACAAAGTCGGCTTCTAGTCGACATGGATTTCTGTAAAGTAGTTCCATTCATATAAAAGAGAATTATTTCCCGATGGCTGTTGCACACAGTAAAAATGAGTTAGTAATGTCCTGAGAATAATATCCCAAACCCATTACAATACGTTTGAATCTTACATAGGATATGCAGGATTAGGAGAGATCATCATACCTTCCAAAGCAAATATCCTTTCTCCCAGAGCTTTAACAATAGTGACCAGGGCCAACTCATCTGAGACGTTGAAGAAGTGCTTTTCGGTGGGCTCACTTGCGATTGATTTTATCTCCTCCACAAATTTTTCGGTGCTTAAGTTCCCCCTGTTATAGTGGCCAAGGATCTAGGGTCCAGCAAAAGTGGCGAGAGCGTATTTTAGCTTCTGCATGTTAAATACGTATCTCAGGCATATTTTCAGTAAAGAAGAGCATGCATGTTATCTTCAGACAGGGGATGGTTATAAACTTATGGGAATATTATGGAAGTTTTCTGAGGACATGGTTCACATAATATTGACTCCTGCAAGCATTTATCTTATTTTTCATTAGACGTGTTTGTGTCTGGTGGTTGTGTGTACTTGAGTGCAGGTTCCCTTGGAGGCCAGAGAGAAGCCCACCCGAAGCTGGAGCTACTGGCAATTGTTTGTGTACATGTATATGTGATACACGTATGCCTGTATACATGTATACATGTGCATGTTTCTTAAAGACTCGTGAAAGTTCTATGTGCACTCTGCCATAAAGTCTTCTATGTGCGTTTCATTTTCTATGAGAAATCTTAAACTTTCATGAAGTCACGCTAATCACGTTTTATCTTTAAGGCATGTGCTATTTTGCCTGTGTAAAAATGCCCATGTTTATAATACTATGTAAATTTTAAATGAAAAATCCCCAATACAAAGATATTACCGAATTTTATACTTTAAAATTACATAGCAGTGTCAGTATCAGGAAAGAGAATCAAACAAATTAGTACCACAATTATTTTTTATTTCTGCTTACAAGCTGGTATATTTCCATTCTTGATTTGCCTGCATAAGTATTTTCCATTTATTTATTTATTTACTTACATACTTTACATCCTGATTGCTGCCCCTCCCCTCCCAGTGCCCCCTCACATAGCCCCTCCCCCTCCCCCTCCCCCTCCCCCTCCCCCTTTGAGAAGGAGGAGGCCCGCTCTGGGCACCAATCCACCCTGGCACATCACGTCACTGCAGGACTATGGCCTGCATACGATTAAAGACTTTTCTCTTTCATAATGAAAATATTCCTCTTGTAATAAAACATGTTTAGTCTTCATTACAAGTGACACTTGAAGATTATTAGTTCCCACTTTTAAATATTCATGCTTCCCTTATTATACTGTCACAAACTGAGAACAACGTAAAGGCCTGTAAATCAGGGTGCATAGGTGATGGTTGATTCCTGTGGACAGCATAATAAATATAAGGAGCACCAGCATAAAAAAGTAGCATGTATCCATGTGTCTTGCGTGACAAGTGAAACACTAAAGAATCCACGATGTGTGACCATCACCATGGGATCCAGAATCAGTAACGTAAGTAATTTATGGAAGTGGTTACAATAGGAGATCCGTATTAGAAGAAAAGAAGGCACAGGGAACTGTCTGGAAGTGAGAGGAATGGATGCTAACAGATGTGTTTAGGATGTGCACTTTGAAGTCACCCTTTGCATCGACACGCTTTTCGCTGCCTGCAAATGTTAGCCCGACTTCTAAAAAGAACTGAACTGTATGAACATACAACATCAACGTAAATATATTAAAAGTTCTAATGACTATATACGACATAGCACCTTTATATTCTATAAAGTTAAAAACAATAAACCATCATTGAATTTAATTTTTCAGATATATGGACACTGATGCCACAAAAAATTTTGAGAAGACCAAGGGATTACAAGTGTGCAATTTGGGCTGATGGTTATTCAGGCACGTACATGTGGTTTTAAAGGGAGGTTTGAGATGATAGGTTACAGAATGATATTTTGATAAGATATATAGATAAATACTTACAGAAATGGGGGGAAATCCAAGTTTCCATTTACATAGTTCTTCCTATGACCTATGACCCACGACAGACTTGCTTGCTTCCCACTAGGAACAGTGGCTGAAAGCAATGGTGGCATCACTCTGCCGCACGCTAAGTGTTAATGTGAGAATTATGAGTTGAATCTGCCCCAGTCAAGCAGACACATGAAGGCTCTGCGTGATGTGCTTGCTCCTTTCCCTGGGGAATGTCAGTGACCAGCCCAGAAAATGTCACGTTTCAACGCCAGAAGACTTCAAGCCAACTCTCTCCTCTTCACTTTTAAGACCCCAGAGACCCAGTCCAGTCTAGCTCTTTCACAGGTTTGATGTACATGCAACGAATGACACATGGATATCTAGGAAGGACTGCCCAGTGAGTTGGGAAATCACGTGCCTAGGAAATGTGGAGCTGGTAATGAGGTGCCCTGCATGGCCCTTAGGTTCGGAACTCTGTGGGTCCCTCTGAGTGGTTTACGTTGTTTATAGATTTTTTTTTAAACATCCCGGGATATCAAACCTTCATTGTTCCTGTTTGCTTCTTACCTAGGACGTTCTAGGCTAACTATTGGGTCAATACATCAGCTCCCTTTCATCTAAAATTGATGAAGTTCAAAATATTCGTAAGAAAATTTTAATAGGTGAGTGTTAGGGCATGTGTGGTTGGAGTTGTTGATTGTGGAGTGAATTGTATCAGACATTTTTTGGGTAAGTGTAACAGGAGGGAGGCAAGTGGATCTATCTAAGTAGGAAAAGTACCCACATGGTATATTTAAAGAAAAAAAAACAGGTAAGTACAATTATAGGAGAATATACTCAGATGCAGGAGTTACTGTGACCCCCCATATGATCTTGAACCATCTTCTGTCACGATGAGAACAATGGCAGAAGCCTATTGGAATCTTTCACCCAAGGGTCTGGTAGCTTGTTAAAAATGTTTTCTATGAAAATAAATAAAAAAAACTTAAATAATACAGCTAATATATTTTTGCTGCTTCATACATCTCAAATCTGTGGACCCTAAGCATTTTAACTCCGCTAATATCTACCTGAAAGAAGTGTTCACAACTGACATCTCCTTGAGGCAGAGATGTCAAAGTAAACATACGGAGTGCATTCATGTGCACAGCTTGTCTTTCATTTGAAAACATAAATGGAAGGCTAAGATCCTTACCGATGCCTCATCTACATTTGAGTGCAATAAGTAATTTACACCTCTCAGCCATTATCGCAAAGAGTAGTCTCTGCATATCTAATGATGCCCGATGGACCAGACTAATACTCTCCCTGGACAGAAATGGATGATGCAGAGCCAACTCATGACCTTTCCCAATGGGAAAATTGAACAGGACACATTTGAATCTTTTAAATAAGGAATTTATATTACCAATATTTAATTCTCTGAGGGAGCCGTTTCCTGTCAAAATACATTTCTGTGTTGTTCGGGATCAAATACTGGGAGACAGACAGGGTAGAAGGATTAGTCCGGACAACTGAGACAGAAGAATAGTGCACACAGCACATGAGGTGGAGTTTCTATTTGTGTGGATACAAGCAGAAGACTCTGAGATTCCCTAAGACTTTCTGTATTGTTGCACAAACAAGAGAAAGTAACACACGTGTCTTGTTTTCTAGTTTGGTCTCACATAATATGTTTTAATGTAAACATGATATACTAGGGAAAAAGAGACACAAATTAGGAAAAAAATTAAATAATTATCATTAAATGAATTTTTCTTTCTTTCTTTGTTTTTTTGTTTTGTTTTTGTTTTTTTTGTTTTTTTTTTGGTTTTTTTTTTTTTTTTGCTTATACAGCTCTCAAAAGCAGTTTGGTAATAACTCAATGATTAAATAGGAAACACATCACTATATGGTACTCCATGAAGATGAGTGGGATTTTGAAATCTCCTTTTGACTAGATGAGAGGCAATGCATGACTATCAAATGGGATTCCAAACAAGCAAAGCAATTCAAGGCAAGGAAAAACTGACCATGTCGCCAGACTTGATGCAAAATGCCACTGACGTTGTCGTTCTGGGGAAGCGTCCTTAACATTGGTTGTGTGTGCTAGTGTGTGAGTATTAAGTGCTCCCACGAGGGTGGCAAGCAACCTAGGCTGAACTACACCCTCAGCACCAACACTGATCATTCTGATGATGGCTAACACTGTTTATGACCTGCATCCGTGGTCCTTGGGATGCTGACCAGTTCCTCTGGGGAGAGCAGAAAAATGAGATCATCTCTGATATTCAGATTTCTGGAGTCAGCGAGCAAGCTCTGGCTTTATATACTGAAGAAAGAAGCCAGCCATAGACTAAATGTCACTCATTATTTGGACACTTTCCTGAGTAAAGGCAAGGGCATCTGAAATTATTCTCAACCATAGATTCAAAAATAGTTACACTGTAGCAGCAGAAGAGGTAATAAAGAATTTGATAATAATTGGCAAATGAACTTTCATACAATGTATCGTCTTGTTTATAAAATGGGGTGCCTTGCCCCTAGAAAGCTAGGAATCAGGTCCTGGAACATTTTTCTGTGTATGAGCGCCCCCTCCCACTTCTTAGCATCAGTCATGCTTTTGAAAGAAAAAGATAAATTTATTAATTGCATGTTGAAAGCTAATGCAGATAATATATAATTATTGTTTGTAGATTTCAGGCTGAGCTCTTGGGGTTTCAAATCTTTCCTCCTTGCTTATATATATATATATATATATGAGACAAATAAATAAATTTTAGTGAATGAAAGAACAGTTGATTTCAGATATAAGAGATGCCTGCCCCTAGACTCAAGGCACATGCAGGGCTATGAATTGTCAGCTGAAAGGAAGGGCCAGATGTGATCTACGGGGGAATTCTCTGCACAAAGAGGAGACTAAGATCCCTTTCATCTCTTAAACACAGGGCTCTTAAGAGCTCATGGTTGCGAACACCTCGAAAAGATGAGAGGCAGAGATAACGTGTATTGTGGCCACTGGTGTCGTCATGTGGTGAGAGGGGCAGACAGACTGACAAAAAAAAACCACAATCCTCGGACAGAGAAAGACACTGAAGCCTGGAGTATTAAGAACTTGCTTGCCTGTCCCAGAGATAATATGCAGCAGAGAATCTGTACAAAGGTGTGTGTGGCCCTGTCACAGTGTCCTCTGTCCCTTCCTACACCCTGCCTTCCATTCCCTTTACACCTGGGAAATGTGACAACCTGGGACAGCGTAAGCAGACAGATAGAAGGGCTACAGAAATACCACGATTGGCTTGTTAGTGGATGATTAGAAAAGATATCTTCTGAACCTGGCTTCTCAAATTTCAGCAACTATTACTGGGAGGTAATGCTTATTGCTTAGGATCTCAGGAGTTTCCAAACCCTGGCTAACAAGGTACTTACAGCTATGGAAAATCGCTGAATGTTTTCATCCTCACAGTCTTGGATGACCTGTTTCAGGCGATAGTTGTCATGCGATTCTCCATCAGTCACAATAACCATGACTTTTTTCACTCCCCTTCTGGCCCCCCGAGCTTCAGTGAATGCCTCTTTCCTGAAGGGAACACAGACAAAAGGGAGGGTGATCAAACTCAACCCAAAGTTCGATAAAATGAGAAAAACCCAACAAGAGTATAGCCATTCTGCACAGCCTGGTGCGTCCCTGCAGGGTGACCATGGACTTCGCTGTCAGACGTGAGAGAGGCATGGTGATCTTGTCTGCCATAGTTCCACAGGGTTTGCACAGCATGGCAACTCACCATTTTAACTCTTACCATGTATGCCCATACT